>NC_080169.1:102612389-102912389 GCF_950295315.1 Erinaceus europaeus
GCTATCTCCCCAGCTCATCTGTTAATTCTTTTTTTAAAAGATATTTATTTATTCCCTTTTGTTGCCCTTGTTGTTTTATTGTTGTCATCCTTGATGGATAGGACAGAGAGAAATGGAGAGAGGAGGGGAAGATGGGGGGGGGGGAAAGAAAAAGATAGACACCTACAGATCTGCTTCATCACCTGTGAAGTGACTCCCCTGCACGTGGGGAGCTGGGGGCTTGAACAGGGATCCTTACACAGGTCCTTACACAGGTCCCTGTGCTTAACCCACTGTGCTTAACCACTGTGCTACTGCCTGACTCCCGCTTGCTCATCTGTTAATTCTTCGGTGACTTTCAGTCATCTCTGCTTTGATTTGTGTCAGCCAGAGTGAACTGAGATTCTGAAGAAGGCCTGGCTGCTCTTTGTCTCTCTCATGAAAGGGCTTAGTCTGTGGGGGCAGAGAGCCTCAGTCTCCTTTCCAGCACTTCAGGGTGTGTGCATGTGGGAGGGCAGTGTTTTGTGAGTCTGGGAGGGGCACAGGGAGTGAGAATGGGGGTGTATGGTGGGGAGGGGGAACTGCGGGCGGGGGGGGGGGGGGCTGTAGAGGCAGAGGCTCACCCAGGAGCCAGCAGATAGGCCTCTCAGTCTTGTCCAGCAGGGACCTGGGAGACCGTCTCCTCCTGTCATGGCAGATATACTTCCCCCAGGAAATTGTTGAGGCAACAAGAAAGCACTTGACAAAGTAGAAACTGTCCTACTGCCGAGAGGTGTTGTTTTTACCTCCGAGGAATGGGTATTGGAGGGAAGAAACCTGTTGATATTTAGGGGGAGGATGGTGGGAGAGAAAGGCAGGGGAGCAGAGTCTTTGGGAGAAGATGATAAAGAGGACTTTGGACTTTGTCACTGCTGGGGGGGAGGGGGAAGTGAGTAGTTAGAAAAAAAGGAACTGCTGGGTGGAGGGGGGGTGGACTATGCTACTATGCAAAGTATAGTAGCAAATGGCTTGTATGCAAAGAGATTCTCTTGCCAAGGGTCCAGGTTCAGTCCCCTACAGGATTAAGCAATGCTCTGGTATTAGCTGTCAGGATCAGGCAAAAACTAGTAGGGTCATGGGCCTCCTTGGAATATACCTACTAGCTTTTTCCAAAATGGAAACTCCAAATCTTTATCTACAAAATTCTTGCCTTTAGGTTCATTAGTAGTCAACAATTTGTTCTGCTGTATATCTGAACTGTTTTTCAGCTACCAGGTTCCAGACGCTACCATGATGCCAACCTGACTTCCCCCGGCAGATGACCCCAACCCCCACGAATGTGTCCTGGAGCCCCGCCTCCCCATAGCACTGCCCCACCAGGGAAAGAGAGAGTCAAGGCTGGGAGTATGGATCAGCCTGCTAACGCCCATGTTCAGCGGGGAAGCAATTACAGAAGCCAGACCTCCCACTTTCTGCACCCCTTAATGATCCTGGGTCCGATAGTGGGTCCATACTCCCAGAGAGATAAAGAATAGGAAAGGGGGTCAGGCGGTAGTGCAGCGGGTTAAGCGCACATGGTGCGAACTCAAGGACCCGCATAAGGATCCTGGTTCGAACCAGCAGTCTTCCATCTGTGGGGGTGGGGGGGGTGATCGCTTCACAAGCGAAGCAGGTCTACAGGTGACTCTCTCTCCCCCTCTCTGTCTTCCCTCCTCTCTCTCTCTGTCCTATCCAACAACAAAAACATTAGTGGTAACAATAACAATAGTGACAACAACAGGGCAATAAAATGGGAAAAAAATGGCCTCCAGGGGCCATGGATTCGTGGTGCCCCAACCAAGCCCCAACGATAACCCTGGGGGCAAAAAAAAAAAAAAGACTAGGAAAGCTATCAGGGGAGGAGGGGAGGGGATTGGATACAGAGTTACAGAGTTTTGGTGGTGGGAATTGTACCCCTTTTATCCTATGGTCTTGTCAATATTTCTTGTCAATTAATAAAAATTAAAAAGTTATAAAAGCAGAAAAAAGAAAAAAGAAAAGGGAACTGCTAGCATTTACAAAAATGATGTGAGGGATGTGTATTAGATACGCTACATGTGTGTATAAGCCTGCGGTGTGTGGTATATGTGTGGTGTGATGTATGTTGTCTGTGCTATGTGTGTGCTGTGTGCGGTATATGTGAGGCATAGCTGGTGTGTGAGTTATATCTAGTGTGCGTGGTGTTCGTGGAGTGTGTGTGTGTTTGTGTGTGTGTGTGTGTGTGTGTGTGTGTGTGTGTGTGTGTGAAGTTTTCTCTTGGTTTCTTTCCAAAGTCCTAACACAGCCCCCTGGTGGCTGCAAGAGGCAGGGCACCTGGGCTGCTTTCCAAGGCTGGTTTGTTCATGTTCTCTTCCATTGTCTGCCACTGTCTTCCTTTTCCCCTTTCTTGGCTCTCTGCTTGTTTCTCCTTCTTCTCTCCTTCTGGGTCCAAGAGGGCTGGGTTTCCTCTTTTATTCCCCAACGTTTTCAAGCACCAATGGGAGTGATACTCCATGCTGCCTGCCTGCCAGAGGGTGTGAGGAGAAAAGGGGAGATAGGGTGAGGATGGTGTGTGTGGTGTGGTGTGATGACGGTTGTATAGTGTGGACTTTATATAGAATCCACATCCCTGCCAAGACTTCAGTCTGACTCTGGCAATTTCTACTCTGCACAACTGCTTTTACTTTTTCTTTTAGACTTTTATTTCTTTATTTTGGAGGGAAAAAAAAGAAGATAGCAAAGGAGAAAGAGACTCTGTTTGACCATTCGTGAAGCTACCTCCTAGGTGGAGACTAGGTCTGGTCAACAATGGCTTATGATGGTGCCGGGACCTTTGGTGAAAAGTCACTTTGCATAACTATTATGCTGCCTCTACAACCCTACACAACTGTTCTCTCTCTCTCTCTCTATATATATATATATATGTGTGTGTGTGTGTGTGTGTGTGTGTGTGTGTGTATGTATATATATAATTTCTTTCTTGGGGAATTAATGTTTTACATTCAACAGTAAATACAATAGTTTGTACATGCATAATATATATTTTTTTACTACCAGAATTATTGCTGGGACTTGGTGTCTGAATGGCTACACCACTTTCCTTCCTGTCTGCTTTCCTTCCTTCCTTTCTTCTTTCCTTCCTTTCGCTCTACCTTATTTATTTTTAATATTTTATTTATTTATTTTGAATAGAGACTGTGAGAAATTGAGAGGAAAGGGGGAGATAGAGGAGAGGGAAAGAGACACTATAGCACTGTTTTACTGCTCTTGAACCTTCCTCCCTGCAGGTGAGGACCAGGGACTTGAACTGTAATGTATATTCTCTGCCATTCATTTTTTTACTCACTCACTCATCCATCCATCCATCCATCCATCCATCCATCCATCCATCCATTCATTCATTCATTTTATCAGAGATGCTCAGCTTTGGCTTATGGTAGTGCTGGGAATTGAACCTGGGGGCTCAGAGCCTCAGACATAAAATCATTTGTATAACTATCATGTTCCCAATTCTTAATTATTTTTTTCATATTAGTGATTTAACTGAGTTTTACAAACTTACGAGATGTCAAGGGTATATACAGGAGGGAAAGCTTTGCAAGTGGTGAAGCAGTTCTGCAGGTGTCTCTCTTTTTTCTCTCTCCCTCTCTATCTTCCCCTACTCTCTTGATTTCTGGGTATTCCTATCCAATATGTAAAGATAATAAAACATTTTTAAAAATATTAAAGAAAATAATAACCATTTTGAAGCTTTCTATCTGAAGGAACAAAGAATTTAGTCTGGGTGGACCCCACCAAGTTGGAGCAGTTCATGGAGCTATGTGGAGAACCACCTACTGGGCATTAATTACACTGCTCCCCAGAACAAGGCTCCCCTGACCAGAGAGACCAGAAACTTCCTCTAAGGAGGCTTCCTCCCCTGCTGGGTCCTGGAGGCTGGTTGATGCCTGCCAGGCAGGAAACTTCCCTGGGAGCTAAAAATAGTATGTATTTGTGTGTAGGGGGTGCTTGGAGGGGGTTTGGGTGGGGACAGAAACTTGGGGCCAACAGGGAAATGCTTTCTCAGGGCTCAGGAAGCCAGAGGTTGACCTGTGAGGCAGCCACCGCCTTCCAGCCAAAGAGCCATGCTCCCCAGTCTCCTCTCAGAGGAAGGAGCTGGAAAACGCTCTAGCTGGTGGGTGTGGAGGGCTGTCCTAAAGGGAAAAACATTAGGCTCCCACCTTCACTTCATCCTAATGAAACATATTTTTGTGCCAGAGACTTTCAGTTGCACAGAGATATTGGAATTTTTTTTTTTTTGCCTCCAGGGTTATTGCTGGGGCTCAGTGCCTGCACCATGAATCTACTGCTCCTGGGGGCTATTTTTTCCCCTTTTGTTGCTCTGGTTGTTTTATTGTTGTTGTGGTTATTATTATTGTTGAATAGGAAAGAGAGAAATAGAGAGAGGGCAGGAAGACAGAGAGGAGGAGAGAAAGATAGACACCTGCAGACCTGCTTCACTGCTTATGAAGTGAGCCCTCCCCCCACCCCTGCAGGTGGCGAGCTGGGGCTCGAACTGGGATTCTTGCACGGGTCCTTGTGCTTACAGCTGTGTGTGTTTAACCTGCTGTGCTACCGCCCGACCCCTGGGATTTTTTTAAATAATATTTTTATTAGTGATTTGCTGGGAAATTGTGCAGATGCATTCACATCTGCCATGTTTTCCCCTCAGGCTACTAGTTCCCGTGAGAGTTGGGACATTCTGGGAGTGCCTGTTCCACCATGTTATGCCCTCAGGACATTGTCTATATCCCCGTGATATCTGGAGTGCTTTGGTCACTCCTCCCCCCTCCCATTCTCACGAGAGCTATCATCCTATCCTGGAGTGCTGTGGTTACTCCTCCCCCTTCCCATTCTCGTGAAAGCTACTCCTATAAAAACCCTTCATTTTCGGCGCCTTGCTCTCTTGCCAGCGCTTCACTCCGGTGTTCAGACGCAGGGAAGGTTACTGCATGAGGCGGCCATTTTCGCTACCTCCACGTGGCCCAACCTGCTTCTCTAGCACCCAACTCTGAGGTGCTAGCGCAAATAAAGATTTGTGTTCCCTCTTCGCTCTGGACCCCCTCTCTCATCTCCGTGGCCCGTGCTCAACAAGATCTGGCACAACAACAGTGATTTAATAATGACTGACAAGATTGTGGTATAAGAGGGGTGCAATTCCATACAGTTCCCACCACCAGAGTTCCTTATCCCCTCCCCTCCATTGGAAGTTTCCTTATTCTTTATCCCTCTGGGAGTATGGACCCAGAAGGTGGGAGGTCTGGCTTCTGTAATTACTTCTCGCTGGACATGGGTGTTGGCAGGTCAATCCATATCCCCAGGCTGTATCTCTTTCCATAGTGGGGCAGGGTTCTGGGGAGGTGGGGTTCCAGGACACATTGGTGAGGTCATCTGCCAGGGAAGTCAGGTTGGTGTCATGGCAGCATCTGCAACTTGGTGGCTGAGAAGCATTAAGATATAAAGCAGAACAAATTGTTTAGTAATGAGGAACCTAAAGGTAAGAATATAGCAGATGAGATTTGGGGTTTTCATGTTGGAAGGAGTTAGGAACTCTATTTTAGGTGTATTCCAAGCGGCCCATGGTGTTGGCTTTTACTTAGTGACCATTGGACTGTTTGGGATTCTGGGATGTGTTAGGCTAGGATTTCCTCCCCTTGCCACTAGGCTTATTGCTGGGGCTCTGTGCCTGCATTACTAATCCACTGCTCCTGGTGGCCATTTTTTCCTTTAATTTTTTTCTTTTCTTTTAATTTTTTTTATTATCTTTATTGGATAGAGACAGCCAGAAATCAAGAGAGAAGTGGGAGATAGAGAGGAAGAGAGACTGAGAGACACCTGCAGCACTGCTTCACCACTCATGAAGCTTTCCCCCTGCAGATGGGGACTGGGGACTCCAACCCGGGTCCTTGCGCACTGTGACATGTGTGCTCAACCAGGTGCTCCATCACCCAGCCCCCCTTCATTTTTTCTATTTCTATTTTATTTGATTGGACAGAGAGAAATTGAGAGGAGAAGGGGGAAAGAGAGGGAGAGAGAAAGAGAGATACCTACAGCACTGCTTCTCTGCTTGTGAAGCTTACCCCACCCCCATGCAAGTGGGGTCTATGGGTCTGAACCCAGGTTCTTACACATTGTAACACTTGTATTTAGCTTGGTGTGGCACCAACCAGCCCAGTCAATCTTTAAAATGGGGGGGGGGGTGTCCTAAGAAAATTGACAAGTCGGTAACCCTATCTTTTCCATTCTTATCTTTTTTCTTTCCCTTTCCCCTCTCCCTTTCCCCCTCCCCTCCCCTCTCCTTCCCTTCTTCTTCCTTCCTCCCTCCCTCTCTCTTCCTCTCTCCACTTTCTTCCTCCCTCCCTCCCACCCTCTCTTTCTTTCTTTCTCTCTCTCCCTCCCTCCCTCCCTTCCTTCCTTCCTTCCTTCCTTCCTTCCTTCCTTCCTTCCTTCCTCTCTTTCTTTCTTTCTTTCTTTCTCTCTCGCTTCTCCTTCTTCTTGTAAAGAACTTGATTATACAGGATTCAGAGCCCAGCCAACTCTACTAAGGACTCACTTTAACCTTTCACATTCGCAGTGATCTTGCTTTCGAAGGTCACCTTCAGAGTTAGGACTTCACACTTGTGTGTGTGTGTGTGTGTGTGTGTGTGTAGGGGAGGAGGACAGTGGCGGAGGCATGATTCATCCCTTACCAGTGGGGAGAAACTACTTGTAGAAGCTAAACAGTTCTGATCAGTGAAGCAGGTTTAAAGAGGCCAGTGAAAGTGTCTGTGGGCTGGTGAAATAGCTCACATGGGTAGTGTGCAGCCCAGGTTCAAGTCTGGCTGCCACAGCATTGAAGAAAGCTTTGTTGCTGACATCTGTCTCTCTTTCCTTCTGTCTCTATCTTAAAATAATAAAGCTTGGTCAATAATTTGCTTGGCTGTATATGTTAACTCTTTTTTCAGTCACCAGGTTCCAGATGCTAACATGAGGCCAACCAGACTTCCCTGGGCAGATGACCCCACCAATATGTCCTGGAGCCCCACTTTCCCAGAACTCCACCCCACTAGGGAAGAGAGAGGCAGGCTGGGAGTATGGATCGAACAGTCAATGCCTATGTTCAGCGGGGAAGCAATTACAGAAGCCAGACCTTCCACCTTCTGCATCCCATAATGACCCTGGGTCCATACTCCCAGGGGGATAAAAAATAGAAAAGTTATCAGGGGAAGGGGATGGCATACAGAGTTTCAGTGGTAAGAATTGTGTGTAGTTGTACCCTTCTTATCCTATGGTTTTTGTCAATATTTCCTTTTTATAAATAAAATTTTTTTTAAATAATAAAGTTATTAATTTTTTATAATATTTTCTTTCTTTTTTATTGCCACCAGTGTTAATACTGGGGCTAGGTGCCTGCACTATGAATCCACTGCTCCTGGTGGCCATCTTTTTTTTCCATTGTTGTTGCTGCTGTTGGATAGGACAGAGAGAAATTGAGAGGAGGGGAAGACAGAAAAGGAGAGAGAAAGATAGACGCCTGCAGACCTGCTTCACCACTTGTGAAGCGGCCTCTCTGCAGGTGGGAGCTGAGGTTTGAACCAGGATCCTTCTGTGGGTCCTTGTACTTCTTACTATGTGTGCTTAATCCAGCGCACCACTGCCTGGCCCCCAATGAAGTTATTTATAAACTTACAATTTGCTACAGGCTAAGATTACAGCACAACAACAGTACAGAAGCAGAGATAACACTCCAGCGCTCACAGCTGGTTGTCTGGAGAGGCCAAGTTCCAGCTGTTGTTGCCTCCATCTCTTAGGGACCCCCTCCTGTCTTATGCTAGGGACCACCAGTGTGTACACAAAACACTTTAGAAGCCCAAACCGAGTGCCGGCCTGGAATTTTCATATGTAAAGACATTTTATGAGCATAATCACAGCTCTAGCAGGGCCCTGGGGGTGCTAGAGGTGGTGAGGGCTGTGGGGCAGTGTGTCTCACTGATACCAGGTGTAAGCCATAAATCTCTCCTGCTATCAAAGCACAATGCTGACAAGCTGTTCCACATCACCAGAATCCTGGAGGAATTGTCATAAAGCCACACTGTTAATCAGCAGCCGTCCTGCCTGAACCTGGGGAAGCCCCTTTCATATTTCGGATTCCACAGGCCCATCAGCTGACCTTGACCCTCACAGCCCACTGGCTACAGAAACCCCAGTGACCAAGCAGCTTTGCATATTTCCAGGTCTGTGGCTTTCAAAGGAACCTCAAGGCTAAAAATCTCAGAGGGCAGAGCTATTTCTAGAAGTTCACTTGATTGCTAGGCCTGAATTAAGTGCTATTAGTTTAAATCTAATTTTGGAAGCCTGGGTATAGCTGACACAGTAAAGCACGCACCTTATCAGGTACAAGGACCTGGGTTTGAGTCCCAGGACACCCCATGAGAGCTCCATGACACCAAAAGAAAGCTCCATGCATGGTAGAGTGGAGCTGTGGTCTCTCTTCTTTCTTTCTTTAAAATAAAAATTAAGAAATTGGGGACCGGGCGATAGCACTGCAGGTTAAGCCCACCTGGTGCAAAGTGCAAAGACTGGTGCAAGGATCCCGGTTAGAGCCCACTGCTCCCCACCTGCAGGGGGGTCGCTTCACAAGCAGTGAAGTAGGTCTGCAGATGGTCTTTCTCTCCCCCTCTCTGTCTTCCTCATCTTTCTCGATTTCTGTCTTATCCAACAACAATGACAGCAATAACAACAATAATGATGATAAACAAGGGCTACAAAAAGGGAAAAAATAGCCTCCAGGAGCAGTGGATTTGTAGTGCAGGTACCCAGCCCCAGTAATAACCCTGGGGAAAAAAAAAAAAGAAATTAGAGGCTGGTAATAATGATGTTTCTAAGTGTACTGTATTAAATTTATTTTATTTTTGTTCTGTCAGTAGTGATTTAACTTTGGTTTAAGGAAGAAAACTTCCAAGTCTGCAGTAGCACAGCAGGTTAAGTGCACGAGCACGAAGTGCAAGGACCAGGTAAGGACCGGAGTAAGGATCCCAGTTTGAGCCCCCTGCTCCCCACCTGAAGGGGAGTTGCTTCACAAGTGGTGAAGCAGGTCTGCAGGTGTCTATCTTTCTCTCCCCCTCTCCATATCCCCTTCTCTCTTGATTTCTCTCTGTCTTATCCAACAACAATGACAGCAATAACAACAATAATAATAACAACAATGATTATAAACAACAAGGGCAACAAAAAAGGAAAAAATAGCCTCCAGGAGCAGTAGATTCATACTACAGGTACTGAACCCCAGCAATAACCCTGGAGGCAAAATAAAAATAAATAAATAATAAATAAATAAATAAGACTGCAGGGGTTTAGTTTCATATCCAAATTTGTGTGTAAGTTACCCTACTTAGCACCAAACTTCGTGCACATCACATCTAAAAAAACGTGATCATTATTTTTAAATTTTATTTTTATTTTATTGGATAGAGACAGACAGAAACTGAGGAGGGGGGGGATAGAGAGGGAGAGAGAAAGAGAGATGTCTCTGGCATTGCTTCACCGCTTGTGAAGGGTCCTTGTACATTGTAACATATACCCTCAAGCAGATACTTCAAGATCCAGCCCCAGTTATGTTATTTTGTTATTGTTGTTGCAAGTTTATTTCCTTTCGTCCTCTGTGTTTCACATATGAGAGAAACCATACTGCGAGCAGAGTCACCTCTAACTCCGTCCATTTTGCCATGACCCATACACTACCATCTTCTTTTTGCATTTTTAAACAATATTTATTTATTTATTCCCTTTTGTTGCCCTTGATGTTTTATTGTTGTAGTTATTATTGTTATTATTGATGTTGTCATTGTTGGATAGGACAGAGAGAAACAGAGCGATGAGGGAAAGACAGAGAGAGGGAGAGAAAGATAGACACCTACAGCCCTGCTTCACCGCCTGTGAAGCAACCCCCCTGCAGGTGGGGAGCTGGGGCTTGAACCAGGATCCTTTAGCTGGTCCTTGTGCTTTGCGCCACATGCGCTTAACCCTCTGCACTACTGCACGACTCCCATTTGCATTTTTTTTTATAGTGGGGGATTAATGGTTTACAGTTGACAATAAATACAGTACTTGGTACATGTGTACAGATTCTCAGTTTTCTTCATAACACTGTCAATACCCCTCCTCCCCTTCACCTAGGTCCCTCTCCACCACGGTGCTCCAGGACGTGAACAATACTATCTTCTTAAGTGGCAAGGTAGTATTCCATTGCAAAAACACCCCATCACTTCTTTTTTTATTTTACTGGTTATCACTGAAGCTTCACTGCTCCAAGTTCACATTTTTTTTTTTCAATAGAAAGACATAGAGAGAGGGGGCTGGGCAGTAGTGCAGCAAGTTAAGCGCACATGGCGCCAAGTGCAACTACTGGCCTAAGCATCCCAGTTTGAGCCCCCAGCTCCCCACCTGCAGGGGGTCGCTTCATAAGCAGTGAAACAGGTCTGCAGGTGTCTATCTTTCTCTCCCCCCTCTGTCTTCCCATCTTCTCTCCATTTATCTCTGTCCTATCCAACAACAATGACATCAATAACAACAACAACAATGATAAACAACAAGGGCATGAAAAGGGAAAAAAAAATGGCCTCCATGAGCAGTGGATTCATAGCACAGGCACCGAGCCCCAGCAATAACCCTGGAGACAAGATAAAAAAATCTATAAAAAAAAAGTTTTTAAAAAAAGAAAGACATAGAGAGATAGTGATAGACACCACAGCACTGAAGCTCTCTACAGTTCAAAGTGTGCTGGGCTTGAACCCAGGCCATGTCCATGAGAAAGCAAATGCACTATACCCCATAACTTCTTTTTAAAAATTTGTTATTGTCTTTATTTATTTATTGGGTAGAGATAGTTAGAAATCAAGAGGGAAGGGGGATAGAGAGAAGAAGAGAGACAGAGAGACACCTGTAACACTGCTTCACCACTTGTAGAGCTTTTCCTCTGCAGGTGGGAACTGGGGGCTTGAACCTGAGTCCTTGTGCTATATACTTTCAACCAGGTGTGCCCCCACCCCTTCCACCCTGTAACTTTTTTTCTGTCTCCAGGGTTATTGGTGGGGCTTGGTGACTGTACTATGAATCCACTGCTCCTAGAGGCCATTTTTACCAACTTATTGCCATTACTATTATTGTCATTGCTGTTGTTGATGTTGGATAGGACAGAGATAAATGGAGAGAAGAGGGGAAGACAGACAGGAGGAGAAAAAGACACCTGAAGACCTGCTTCACTGCCTGTGAAGCGACTCCCCTGCAGGTGGGGAACTGGGGGATCGAACCGGGATCCTTATGTGGGTCCCTTGAGCTTTGTGCCATGTGTGCTTAACCCACTGCACTACCGCTTAGCCCCCACCTCATAACTTCTTTATCCAGTTGTCTGCTTATGGCCTTTCCAAGTGAGTTTTCTTGATGGCTCCCCAAATTTATTTCCCTTTCTTTTTCTCTTTCTATCTTTCTCTATTCTTCCTTTCTTTGTTCATCCTTCCCTCTTTTCTTTCTTCTCTCCTTTCCTTCTTTCTTTCTTTCTCTTTCCTTTCTTTTCCTTTTCTATCTTTCCTCTTCCTTCCTCTCTCTATTCTGTTGTTGTGTGCGGGCCACGGAGAAGAGAGAGAGGAGGTCTGCAGCGAAGAGGGAACACAAATTTTTATTTGCGCTGGCACCTCAGAGTTGGGTGCTAGAGAAGCAGGTTGGGCCACGTGGAGGTAGCGAAAATGGCCACCTCATGCAGTAACTTTTCCTGCGTCTGAACACCGAAGTGAAGCACTGGCAAGAGAGCGAGGTGCGGAAGAAAGAAGGGCTTTTATAGGAGCAGCTTTTGCAAGAATGGGAAGGGGGAGGAGTAACCACAGCACTCCAGGATAGGATAATAACTCTCGTGAGAATGGGAAGGGGGAGGAGTGACCAAAGCACTCCAAATATCGTGGGGAAATAGACAATGCCCTGAGGGCACAACATGGTGGAACAGGCACTAGCAGTAACCTGAGGGGACAACATGGCAGATGTGACTGCATCTGCACAATTTCCCAGCATCTCCCCCTTTCCTCTTATCTAATGCCCAGGGCAACAGTGTGTAAAGTCTATGAACTACTCAGGGTCAGTCTATGAAAAACCAGCAACGTGAAGGGAAGGAAGCTGCTGTAAAATTGTCTAAAGTGTCCAAAGAGTATACCAGCAAGTCTGATAGAAGTCTCAGTCCAAAGTAGACGACTAGGGGGAGAAATGGCAGGGGATGAAATGCTGCATGAGGAAGGTCAGCCTCTGGAATTCTGCTTTTCTGTAGAGAGTGAGCTGGAACCACCAAAACGTGACAGGCAAAGCAGAAGCAGGAAAGGCAGACAGGCAGTAAAAAGTTCTGTCCTTGGAGTCTGTGAATCAGGTTCTTCAGATCGCATCAGGTGACATCTAGGGTTTCGGGGGGGGGGGGGTTGTGCCACTGTAGTCGTGCTATCTAGTGGGTGATGTCAGGGTGTGCAGGGGTCCAGATGGTTTTTTTTTGGGGATTCCTATGGAAGAAACACAAACAATCTGCTTCTTGTGGTTAGCAGGGCATCTGATTTGAATGCTTTATAGAAAAAGAGGTTTGGTGCCTTAGCCAACTGAGTATTGGGGGATGTATCTTTCCTATTCATTTATTATTATTATTTTATATTATTTGTCATTGTAGTCAGCTGTTATCTGGAAGGTCCTGGGTGATTCATGGGGATAAAGAACTTATCTTTTAGCAAGGACTCTAAGGTGTAGGGAAGCGGGATCTTTTTTTTTTTTTTTTTTTTTTTTGGTATTTTGCCTTTTGTTGCCCTAGTTGTTTTATTGTTGTAATTATATTGTTGTTACTACTGATATTGTGGTTGTTGTATAGAACAGAGAGAAATGGAGAGAGGAGGGGAAGACAGAGAAGAGGAGAGAAAGAGACACCTGCAGACCTGCTTCACCGCCTGTGAAGCGATTCCCCTGCAGGTGAGGAGCCAGGGGCTCAAACTGGGATCCTTAAGCTGGTTCTTGCACTTAGCGCCACCTGAGCTAAACCCACTGCACCACCACCTGATTCCCAGGAACTATCTTTTAACATAAACTCTATGGCCATGCCAATAGCAACCTTGAGGGCACATGTGGCTCTCCACATGTCCCCTTTTCTTATATCATGTTTTGATGTTTGACAGACTTTGTTTTGTGGCAGGGCGGACTGTGCCTGTCTTAGGCTGGGGATCACCCTTCCATCTTACCTGTCATTGGAACACCTGGTCATTTTTGCCCAGTATTACCAGGTGCCCCTTAGGTTGATTGGATAGCGCTAGTTTCCCTTTTACCCATCATTGGCTAGCCAGTCCTCTACATGGTGGACGTTCTGATGGAGGGGGGCAAATTCTCAATAGCAACTCAATATTCTGCCATGTCCAGCCTATGATAGTGAGTTTGTATAGGTTGCATCTTTATGGCATCAATCTGTTGTTGCAAAAAGGCCATGAGCTTATTAAAAATTATAGGACTGTGGTCTGGGAGGTGTTGCAGTGGATAAGGTGTTAGACTCTCAAACTTGAGGTCCCAAGTTCGATCCCTGGAAGCATATGTACCAGAAAGATATATGGTTCTTTCTCTCTCCTCCTCTCTTTCTCATTAATAAATGAATTAAAATGTTTTTTTTTTAAAGAATTATAGGACCTATTGTGAGCAGAAGAAGTAAAACAAGCTAGGGTCCCACAACTAAGGGTAGACAGGTAAGGAAGGGGGAATGTATCCATTGGTATGAAGAGGTGGGATCTTTCTCAAGTCTAAGGGAAGCAGTCAGTGTATGTGATGTCTAGGGGAACAGCCATTTGTCTTTGGGGGTAGTAAAGGATGTCTGTGGCATGGGTGATGTTATAAAGGGAAACATCTTTAAATTGTTGGCTGACAAAGGCATGGCTTATGGTGGCAAGACAAGATACCCCAGTTAAATTTACAAGAATATGTGAATGTTGTTCATTTACATAGGTTGTGTATGGAGGAACTTTTTATAGTTTAATACCTTACCATATGAACAGATGATTCTTCATGAAGGCTTGATAGCTATACTCACTTACTTGTGAAAAAAAAAAAAAACTTGCCACAAGTTAGAGGTTTACTATAATTGATACCTCAGTGATTATAATTGGTTTGAATATCTTTATGATTTTGTTAAAAGGTCATCTAATGTAACCTCCTGTAGCAGTCTCTACAGCAGGATCTTTAGACCAATTGTAGTTAAAATATATATTGATTTTTAACCATTTTTACTTTGGAGTATAAACAGACTCAGGTTACTTGGAGAGTTAACGTATGTTAGTGACAATGGTTTTAACATTTAGAGTACTCTGAGCAGGTGGGTCATACAAAAAATTTTGGTCATTCAACACACTTACTCACAAAACACAACTGGCCAGTCGTAACATAAGACATTCAGGGGAGGGGTAGGGGAGAGTTTCGGGGTGTCTCTCTCCTTCTCCGGCAGGGTGTCCTCCAGGGGAAAGGCAATGGGCTGGTTCTTTCTCACTCACGACAGGGGAGACACGAAGTAAAAGACACCAGGGGACTCTTAGCGTGAATCTAGAATCTGAGTCCTTCGAGTCCCAGAATCCTAGAGTCCGTTTATTAGCAAAGTGGACATGAGTTAAATAGAAAAGCAATGGAGGTAATTATTGTTGCAATATGACAGAAATTACAGGTTTCTTAACAGTCAGCATGCCCCTCAGGTAGGGGGTTGGTATGACAGGAATTGATGAGATACAAGACAGTTATTTTCCATAACACAAGCAACTTAATTATCCAAAGGTATTTGAGAGAAGCATAGGGGTTAAACCCGTAGGGTGAGACAGAGAGAAGATGGATATCAAAAGGCCATATAGTTTGGAATTTCTCTTGTCTGGGCTCTGAGGTGTGTGATGAAGTGTGTGATAAGGTGTGTTCTTCTGTGATCAGAAGGTGACTTTGAATAAGTGAATCTGCAGCCATGTGGCCTGCAGTTAATGGAGGGAAGTACTGGGGTATCTGTGGGCCTGAGAGTCAAGAAGGAAAGAACCAAGTCTGAGTTTCCCCCCTTATGCTCACCTCAGTTGAGAGAGACTTACCAAGAGGTTATCTTCTCAGACCTCCATCCAAAGATGGGGGTGGTTCTCCCTAAGCTCTATCAGGCTCACACATGTTCCCAACAGGAGAGGGCTCTGTGAGCCAACTTTTGTAGGTTCTGCCATGTCATATTATGGATCCTGGGATGTATCCTGTGGCTAGTACTCTTGTATTTCTTGTTCTTCAGGGATAACAGTGTCATCATGAGGGTATTGTCGGACATGGCGGGCAGGAACCCAGACAAGTTTAGAGTAATTATGTGGGAAAATGCATGCAAAACCTCTTCCCATGGTCAATAGAGGGTCAGGCCCTTTCCAAATTTTATCAAGTGGGTCTTTACATTTGACCTTAATAGATGGGAGAGTAGATGGTGTTTGCCAGTGAAGAATAATAGGAGGTAAGTCCGAGCTATTGTAAATATTAAAGAGATTTAATGTAGTTAAGGCTTTTGCTAGCTGGATATTGGGGGGTACATTCCTCCTTTATCTTTATTTAATTGAGCTTTAAGGTTTTGATGGGCCCTCTCGACAATGCCTTGTCCCTGTGGATTATAGGGAATGCCTGTGGTATGAGTAATGTTCCAGAGGGAACAAAAATCTTTAATTGTTTGCAGGTCCATTGTCAGTTTTTAGTTGAAGAGGTAAGCCCATCACAGCAAAACAGGAGAGCATATGGCTTATAAGCTTTTTAGAGATTTCTCCTGTCTGAGCTGTTGCCCACATAAATTTAGAAAAGATATCAATTGAGACAAACACATATTTTTGTTTGCCAAAGTTTGGTATGTGGGTGACATCAATTTGCCAAATAGCATTAGCTTTTAAGCCTCGGGGGTTAACACCAAGAGTCTGAATAGCAGGTGTTTTTATGAGACTTGCACAGGAAGGGCATGTAGCTAGGATATGTTTTAACTGTGGTAAAGGAACATCAGGAAATCGAGCTCAAAGGTTTTTAAGATTAACATGGGTTAGAGAATGGAAATCAGCAGGATTAGAGACAGAGACTAGGAGAGCTCCTGTGGAGGCAAGGCGGTCAGCTGCAGCATTCCCTTCGGACACGGAATCAGGAAGAGGGCTGTGGGAACGAAGGTGCTGAATATATAGTGGTTGGGTTCGAGAAGAGAGCATAGAGGTGATTTGAATCAAGAGAGGGGAAAGTGGGTTGTCATCAATTTTCACATAAGAACAAGCAAGCCATGGAAGTAAGTTAACAGTATACACACTGTCAGAAAAAAAGGTTGAAGGATTTTGGTACAGCTTTTAATGCAAGGAAAACAGCATAAAGTTCTTTGTACTGAGGGGAATTATCAGGAAGCTCAGTAAAGAGAGGTTTAGGAGATTGTTTGTCTGGGTAATATATAAGAGCAGCAGCTCCCTTTTTTCCACCATCAGTAAAGACTGTAGGAGCAGAGGGGATGGGATATCGAGAGAAAAGTTTAGGTGCTAGTAGAGGCAAAAGAGGTAAAGAAGCTATCAATTTATTAGAAGGAAAATGGTTATCTATTTGTCCTGGAAACCCCACGAAGCTATGGCAAAGTGGGAATGATGGCAGGATCTGTATCTGTGAGAGAAAAGGGCAGAATAATTAAATCCGGTTCTTTCCCTAAGACCTGCACAGACCTATTTTTTCCTTGGCGAACCATGAATGCTAATGCGTCTATCTCAGTGAGGAGTCTTGGAGCTCCACCTACTGGTGTGTGAAGCCACTCGAGAACCCCATGGTTCTGCCACAATGCCCCTACTACTGTGGGGGTGAAGTTAAAGATTAGAAGGTTTACCAGAGAGGAGGGGGAGAATCGAACAAGGTGAATGTCCTGGAGGGCATGGTTAACCCTTTCCAGTGCCGAGGAGGCCTCGGGAGTTAAACTATGTTTTGAGGAGGGCTATTTGTTTCCTTTTAACAGGTCAAACAGTGGTTGGAGGCAGCTTGTAGGCAGATAAAGATACTGCCTAAGCCAATTTAAATTTCCAGGAAAACTTTGTAAAGAAGCAAGAGTGAGGTTAGAAGGAAAAGTAACACTAGGTTTTAAGGGACGAATTTGCATTAGAGAAATATCTGAACCTAAAAAAGATATTGGAGGAATTAGCTGTATCTTCTCAGGAGCCACATTAAGGCCGCTTTTCTTTAATGCAGGAATGAGAAAATCACGTAGGGCACAGAGATCTGTATATGATTTTCCCCATATTAATACATCATCCATGTAATGAAAAACATTAAGGCCCTTATGGATATATGGAAAAAGGGCAGATTTAACAGCCTCTTGACAAATTGTAGGACTATTGGCCATGCCTTGGGGCAGCACTACCCATTCAAATCTATCGGCAGGGCTGGCATTATTAATAGAAGGAACAAAGAAGGCAAAACGTTTACAATCTTGCAGATGCAAGGGAATAGAGAAAAAACAATCTTGTATATCAATAGCTATGATTGGAATTCCTGTGGGAATTGCAGAAGCAAGAGGCAAACCCCTTTGGGGGGAGCCCCAGAACTGCATGGTTTTATTAACCACATGGAGATCTTGGAGGAGGCGCCATTTTCCTGAGCGCTTTTAAATCACACAGGAGTATTCCATGGGCTTTGAGAATGACGAATGTGTCTCAAGGACAACTGCTCTTGGACGAGCTCCTTTAAAATTTCTAGCTTATCCCTAGGTAAAGGCCACTGTTCCACCCAGACAGGCTCATTAGAAAGCCAGCCTAAGAGGGGAGTTTGGCTACAAACAGGAGCAGTTAGTATTGGGGGTGCTGATTAGATCTGGTCTCGCAGGAGCGGGTGTTATGCTCTGCAGAGGCATCTGTGGATATCCTAACATCAAGACATTCCAGAAGATCTCTGCCCAATAGATTGGTGCTAATATCAGCTACCAATGTGTGGAAGTGTCCAGTAGAACCTTCCGGGTCTTCCCACATGAGCAAATCTCGTGTGAGAAAGGATTGGGTCACCCCTCCAACCCCATGTAGACTGGGTCCCAGGAGGAGTTCCCAATTTGGGGGAACCTTTGCTTGCCTTAAAATCATCTTTTCTGCCCCCATGTCAATCAAAAATTTAAAAGGAATATTGTCAATCTTTACTGTCATAGTAGGGTGAACTTGTTCTAAAACAAGAGTGGTCCACAAAATCTCAGGCCCTGAATTTGTACCATTCAGGGGTGTGCCATATTTATGAAATTTGGACCAACAATCTCTCTTCCAATGAAACCCTCTACGGCATCTGGGACACACCGTACGTGGCTTCTGGCTCCCTGACTGAAGGCGGGTTGCCCTGACTGGAGGCGGGGTTGCTCTAACTGGAGGCGTGGTCGCAGCTTATCAGGACATTAGTTACGCCAATGCCCTTGGTGACCGCAATGAAAGCAGGCCCCTTTTTGATTATGTGGGGTAACTGCATAAACCTGTGTTGTAGTGGGTGCCCCATAATTGCCTGATGTAAGTTCCTGTGTCACTAAAATCCAATTATCTGGGTGTAGGTGTTTAAGACTAAGGCATGCCTGATGTAATTGTGGTATCATACCATCCCAGACAATAGAATGCAGGAGAAAAGAGAGGATTTCAGGATTATAAACCTTTCTCTCTCAGGTTTGCCTCACCCTTGAGATGAAGTTCACTAATGATTCATCAATGCCTTGGCAAAGAGAGTTAATGGGAACTGAAGAATCTACAGTGGTTGGGGTCACCCTTTCCCATGCTTGTGTTGTGCAGATGCGTACCTGTTCAAAATAACCAGTTGGAAACTTATCTTCTGCCTGCTGAGTTCCAGATTCAAATGCTCATGCTCCAAACAAAGCATCAAAATTCCATTCTACCTGTTTATTACTATTTTCCTGCGATTGTCTAGAGCATTCATTACGGAAGCATGCCTTCCATTGTAGGTAGAGGGGGTCTGGGAGTGCAGCACAAGCCAGGTCTTTCCAGTCCTGGGGGGTGTTAAGGTGCTGGTAAAAACTCCTTAAAATGGACTTGGTCCATGGCGCATTAACCCGTCCTCCCTGACCGCTTGGCAGAGTTCTCTAAGGTCTTTAGAGGAGTATGGGTGCCACACCTGAGGGTTTTGTCTATTAGGGGCCACATTTACCGGGAAGGTGTGGAATTGGTCTGATGATGCGGGGGAAGAGTTACAGAAGTAGAAGCTGCCTTAGTGGCCGCAGGAGAAACTGAGCACGTATCTACGGGGACGGAGCTCTTGGGGCGGACTGCAAAAGGTTTAAGGTCTCTAAACGCTGAAAACATATCCTTTAACTCCTGTATCTCAGCCACAAGGTTTCTTAATGACGAGGTATCAGCGGGGGAAGGGGTTATGGAAGCTGCAGAAGGAACCGAACATGTGTCTGCAGAAGGAGCCGAACACGTGTCTGCAGGGACAGCGGGTGAAGGCGTCATGGAAGCCACAGAAGGAACCAAACACATGTCTGCAGGGACAGAAGTTTGGGTGCTGACTGCAAATTGCTTAGGGCGTTTAAGTCATAAGCACATATCTTGGGTGCTGACTGCAAATCGCTTAGGGCATTTAGGTCGTAAGCACATCTCTTAACTCTTGTATCTCAGCCTCAAGGTCACTTAACCTTTCGGAAGAACACCTTGTACATATCTTGTAAGTAGCCAATATAATTATGAGAACCCACGGTGTAGCGAAAATTAAAGCATCTCTGAGATCGAGAGCCTGTCCCAGGAGAGAAGGATATAATGTCTGGGACACCTCCTCGTAAAACGGAAAAAATCCCATGGTGAGGGGAAACACAGGGCCACAGACTCAGGCGGCTGCCACTTACCTGTGTCTGGGCGGCTTTTCTGGACCTCAGGCCGTGTGTGAGTGCGGGACACGTAGGGCACCAGATGTTGTGTGCAGGCCGCAGAGAAGAGAGAGAGGAGGTCCAGAGCGAAGAGGGAACACAAATCTTTATTTGCGCTGGCACCTCAGAGTTGGGTGCTAGAGAAGCAGGTTGGGCCACGTGGAGGTAGCGAAAATGGCCACCTCACGCAGTAACCTTTCCTGCATCTGAACACCAAAGTGAAGCGCTGGCAAGAGAACAAAGTGCAGAAGAAGAAGGGCTTTTATAGGAGCAGCTTTTGCAAGAATGGGAAGGGGGAGGAGTAACCAAAGCACTCCAGGATAGGATAATAACTCTCGTGAGAATGGGAAGGGGAGGAGTGACCAAAGCACTCCAAATATCGTGGGGAAATAGACAATGCCCTGAGGGCACAACATGGTAGAACAGGCATTCCGAAAATGTCCCAACTCTTGTGGAAACTAGCAGTAGCCTGAGGGGACAACATGGCAGATGTGACTGCATCTGCACAATTTCCCAGCACTATTCTTTCTCTCTCCCTCTCTCTTCCTTCCTGTCTCCTCTTGGGGATGAATGATCACTAATATGGCATATGGGGAGCTGGGGATTGAACTCAAGACTCCACTCACATATATCTGATGCCTTCCCCTCCCTGCCTCTACTTGAGTGAATGACAAATCATGAAGTGCTGACTTGTGGACAGAGTGAGGCCTGGAAGCTTTGGCCAAGGAGTTCTGAGGTGGGAAGTTCTGAGGTGGGAAGTTCTGAGGTGGGAAGTCCTGAGTCATCACTAAGCTCATTTGCCTGCTTTATGGGACTGAGGAGTGCTATTTCATAATTTGAAAACAGCAGTGCCTGGGGGAGCTTTGGGGATGTCCTGTTTTCTCCTCTTTCTCATTCTGCCTTTGTCTTTTTCCTTCTATCTGGAAAAAGCTGGCCCTGAGTGATGAAGTCCTGGCAAGAACAAAAACCAACCAACCAAACAAAAAACACTAAAAGCAAAAAAAGGGGAACCCCCCCAAAAAAAAACCCCAACAGTTATGAAAACTTGGAGTCCTTCTACCTGGAGAGCTTTCCACTGTGTATGTAGTCTGCTTGAAGCTGACATCTTACTTGGTTAAGACGTTGGAGAGACCAGTGAACTGGCATGAGATCCTACCTGCTGCCTATTAGCTGTGCCGACCGCCACCCCCACACCCCCACGCCCTGCACTACCCTAGAGAATCTCTGAGTCTCAATTTCTTCCCTTGTGCAAGGAAACAAGCATTCTGGGTTTTCCAGGAGTACAAACAACAGCGTGTGTGTGTGTGTGTGTGTGTGTGTGTGTGTGTGTGTGTGTGTGTGTGTGGCCTTTTGGGGTTGCAGAGTTGTGGCTAAGCACCATAACTGTTACATCACTCAGTCTAACATTGTTTTCCTGGGAAAGTGCAATTTGCTTTTAGGACAATTGGTTTTACAATGCAGTTTCCAGGAATGTATTTGTCTCTGAGCAGTCTTTGGCCAAAAGCAACATAACTGGACCCAGGGATAAAATGCCATGTGGCAAAAGGCAAGAACTGCCCAGACAGGTTAGAAAAAAAAAGAAAAGAAAGAAGAAAATTCCCAGCCAAGCAACTCATCTTGCCCCACCTTCCTTATCTGCAGAGATGCCTTTGTGTACATTTGCATTCTTTTATTTTATTTATTTATTTTTTATTTAAGAAAGGATTAATTAACAAAACCATAGGGTAGGAGGGGTACAACTCCACACAGTTCCCACCGCCCAATCTCCATATTCCACCCCCTCCCCCGATAGCTTTCCCATTCTCTATCCCTCTGGGAGCATGGACCCAGGGTCATTGAGGGTTGCAGAAGGTAGAAGGTCTGGCTTCTGTAATTGCTTCCTCGCTGAACATGGGCGTTGATTGGTCGGTCCATACTCCCAGTCTGCCTCTCTCTTTCCCTAGTAGGATGGATCTCTGGGGAAGCTGAGATCCAGGACACATTGGTGGTGTCTTCAATCCAGGGAAGTCTGGCCGGCATCCTGATGACACCTGGAACCTGGTGACTGAAAAGAGAGTTAACATACAAAGCCAAACAAATTGTTGAGCAATCATGGACCCAAAGCTTGGAAAAGTGGAGAGGAAGTATTAGGGAGGTACTCACTGCAAAGTCTAGTATACTTCTGCTTTCTTACTTTGGTGCCATACTCCAAACTCAGTCAATTTCTGCTTTGCGTTTCTACTTCTTTTTTTTTTTTTTTTTTACATGCATAACATTCCCCATATTCCCATTTAGCAATACAACCCCCACTATTTCATTCATCATTTTTCATGGACCTGTATTCTCCCCACCCACCCACCCACCCCAGAGTCTTTTACTTTGGTGTAATACTCCAATTCCATTTCAGGTTCGACTTGTGTTTTCTTTTCTAATCTTGTTTTTCAACTTCGGCCTGAGAGTGAGATCATCCCATATTCATCCTTCTGTTTCTGACTTATTTCACTCAACATGATTTTTTCAAGGTCCATCCAAGATCGGCTGAAAATGGTGAAGTCACCATTTTTTACAGCTGAGTAGTATTCCATTGTGTATATATACCACAACTTGCTCAGCCACTCATCTGTTGTTGGACACCTGGGTTGCTTCCAGGTTTTGGCTATTACAAATTGTGCTGCCAAGAACATATGTGTACACAGATCTTTTTGGATGGATGTGTTGGGTTCCTTAGGATATATCCCCAGGAGGGGAATTGCAGGGTCATAGGGTAGGTCCATTTCTAGCCTTCTGAGAGTTCTCCAGACTGTTCTCCACAGAGGTTGGACCAATTGACATTCCCACCAGCAGTGCAGGAGGGTTCCTTTGACCCCACATCCTCTCCAGCAATTGCTGCTGTTACCTTTTCTGATGTGTGACATTCTCACAGGAGTGAAGTGATATCTCATTGTTGTCTTGATTTGCATTTCTCTGACAATCAGAGACTTGGAGCATTTTTTCATGTGTTTCTCGGCCTTTTGGATCTCTTCTGTGGTGAATATTCTGTCCAATTCCTCCCCCCATTTTTGGATGGGGTTATTTGTTGTCTTGTTGTTGAGTCTGGTAAGCTCTTTATATATGTTGGTTGTTAAACTCTTATCTGATGTATGGCATGTAAAGATCTCCCATTCTGTGAGGGGTCTCTTGATTTGGGTAGTGGTTTCTTTTGCTGTGAAGAAGCTTTTTAATTTGATGTAGTCCCATAGGTTTATACTTGCCTTAGTCTTCCTTGTAATTGGATTCGTTTCATTGAAAATGTCTTTAAAATTTATGCGGAAAAAAGTTCTTCCAATATTTTCCTCTAAGTATCTGATAGTTTCTGGTCTAACATCCAAGTCCTTGATCCACTTGGAATTTACTTTTGTATTTGGTGAAATACAGTGATTCAGCTTCATTCTTCTGCATGTTTCAACCCATTGTTTCCAACACCATTTGTTGAAGAGACTCTGCTTTCCCCATGTAATAGTCTGGGCCCCTTTGTCAAAGATTAGATGTCCATAGGTGTGGGGCCTCATTTCTGGGCTCTCAATTCTATTCCACTGGTCAGTGTGTCTGTTCATGTTCCAGTACCAAGCAGTTTTGATGACAATGGCCCTATAATATAGTTTGAGATCTGGCAGTGTGATGCCTCCAGTTCTGTTCTTTTTTCTCAAGATTGTTTTGGCAATTCTAGGTCTTTTCTGGTTCCAGATAAACATTTGTAGCATTTGTTCTATTCTCCTAAAAAATGTGCTTGGGATCTTGATGGGGATAGCATTAAATTTGTAGATGGCTCTGGGTAATATATTCATTTTGATGATGTTAATTCTTCCAACCCATGAGCATGGAATATCTTTCCACTTCTTTGTGTCTTTTTCAATTTCTTTGAGTAGTGACTCATAATTTTCAGTATACAAGTCTTTCACTTCTTTGGTTAGGTTTATTCCTAGATATTTTATTGTTTTTGTTGCTATAGAAAAAGGAACTGATTTCTGGATTTCAATTTCTTCTAACTTAGTGTTTGCATAGAGGAATGCCACTGACTTTTGAATGTTAATTTTATAGCCTGACACATTACTGTATTGCCTGATGATTTCCAAAAGCTTCTTGCTAGATTCCTTAGGTTTTTCCATGTATACTATCATGTCATCTGCAAATAAGGAGAGTTTGACTTCTTCTCTTCCAATCTGTATGCCTTTAATTCCTTGCTCCTGCCTGATTGCTATGGCAAGAACTTCCAACACTATGTTGAATAGAAATGGTGATAGTGGGCAGCCCTGTCTAGTACCTGATCTGAGGGGAAATGCTTCCAGTTTTTCACCATTGAGTATGATGTTGGCTGTAGGTTTGCTATATATAGACTCCACTATCTTCAGGAATTTTCCATCTATTCCTATTTTTTGTAGTGTTTTGATCATAAAGGGATGTTGTATTTTGTCAAATGCTTTCTCTGCATCTATTGATATGACCATGTGGTTTTTGGTCTTGCTTTTGTTGATGTGGTGGATCACATTGATTGATTTACGTATATTAAACCAACCTTGCATGCCTGGGATAAACCCCACTTGGTCATGATGAACAATCTTTTTGATATACTGCTGTATCCGGTTGGCTAGAATTTTGTTCAATATTTTCACATCTATGTACATCAGAGATATTGGTCTGTAGTTTTCTTTTTTGGTTGTGTCCCTGTCTGCTTTTGGTATCAGGGTGATGTTGGCTTCATAGAAGCTGGCAGGGAGTATTCCAGTGTCTTCAATCTTCTGGAAGACTTTTAAAAGTAGAGGTATTAGTTCTTCTTTGAAAGTTTTGTAGAATTCATTTGTAAAACCATCTGGTCCAGGACTTTTATTTTTGGGGAGATTTTTGATAACTGTTTCAATTTCATTAGCTGTGATGGGCCTGTTCATATTATCCACTTCCTCTTTACTTAGTTTTGGAAGTTGGTAGGTATTTAGGAAATCATTCATTTCTTCCAGGTTCTCTAACTTGGTGGCATATAGTTGTTCATAGAAGCCTCACATGATATGTTGAATTTCTGCAGTGTCTGTTGTGATATCTCCTCTTTCATTTACTATCCGATTTATCTGGGTCTTCTCCCTTTTTTGTTTTGTGAGTCTGGCTAAAGGTTTGTCGATTTTGTTTACTCTTTCGAAGAACCAACATTTACTTTCATTGATCTTTTGTATGGTTTTCCTATTCTCAATGTTATTTATTTCTGCCCTAACTTTAGTAATTTCTGTCCTTCTGGTTGCTTTAGGGTTCCTTTGTTGTTCTTCTTCTAGGTCTTTAAGATGTGCAATCAGGCTGTTTATTTGTGCCTTTTCTTGTTTCCTAATGTGTGCTTGTATAGCTATGAACTTCCCTCTTAGGACTGCTTTAGCTGTGTCCCAAATATTTTGATAGCTTGTGTCTTCATTTTCATTGAACTCTCGAAACATTTTGATTTCTTCTTTGATTTCCTCTTTGACCCAGAAGTTGTTAAGAAGTGTACTGTTGAGCTTTCACATTTTGGCACTGTTACTAATCTTTTGTTGATTGTTAAGTGTTAGTTTAATTCCACTGTGGTCTGAGAAGATGCTTGGGATGATTTCAGTGCTCTTGAATAGGCTGATGCTGTCTTTGTGGCCTAACATATGGTCTATCCTTGAGAATGATCCATGTGGATTTGAGTAAAATGTGTATTCCAGTTTCTTGGGATGAATGACTCTGAAAATGTCCAATAGTTCTAGTTTATCTATCTCTTCATTTAGCTCCCTTATGTCTTTACTGATTTTCTTTCTGGATGATCTGTCAAGTTGAGATAGTGGGGTGTTGAAGTCCCCTACTATGATTGTGTTACTGTTAATATATTGCTGTAGCTCTTTCAGTAGAAGTTTGATGTATTTAGATGGCTTCTCATTGGGTGCATAGATATTAATAATTGTTAAGTCCTCTTGATTGACTGATCCTCTGAGCATTAAGTAGTGTCCATTCCTATCTTTTTTAATCTTATGTATTTTAAAGTCTATCATGTCAGATATGAGAATAGCTGTTCCTGCCCTTTTTTGCGGGCCATTGGCTTGAATGATAGTTTTCCATCCTTTCACTTTAAGTCTGTGTTTGTCTTGTTGCGTTAGGTGAGTTTCCTGTAGACAACATATTGTTGGGTTGTGTTTTCTGATCCATCTTCCTACTCTGTGTCTTTTAATAGGTGAATTCAGGCCATTCACATTTATTGATATCAAAGATTGAAGATATTTTAACGCCATTCTTGTAGAGTTTTAGAGTGTTTTGATATATGTTCTATTTGTGGTGGTCTGGTTGTTTATAGGAAACCTTTCAGAACTTCTTTCAAGGCAGGTTTGGTGATGGTTGCTTCCTTCAACTGTTGCTTGTCTGAGAAGGTTTTGATGCTTCCATCTAGTCTGAATGACAATCTAGCAGGATATAGTATTCTTGGCTGAAAGCCTTTCTCATTGAGCACTCGATAGATATCTTGCCATTCTCTTCTGGCCTGTAGTGTTTGTATGGAGAAGTCTGCTGCTAATCTTATGGGTTTTCCTTTGTAGGTGACTCTTTGTTTTTCTCTTGCAGCCTTGAGGATCCTTTCTTTATCCTTATTCCTTTCCAATCTAAGTATGACATGTCTTGGTGTCTTTAGGTCTGGGTTAATTCTGTTTGGGACCCTCTGGGCTTCTTGAATCTTTATGTCTTTGGTGTTGTCTAGACTAGAGAAATTTTCAGCTATTATGGCCTGGAGAACGCTTTCTTCCTCCCCTTCTCTTTCTTCCTCTGGTAAGCCAATAATGCGTATATTGTTTCTTTTGAAGTCATCCCATAGGACTCTGTTGTTGTTTTCAGCATCTCTTAATCTCTTTTTGAGATCTCTTACTTCTTCTTTAGTTGTCTCTAATTCATCCTCAATCTTGCTAATTCTGTCTTCAGCCTCATTGATTCTATTCTCTCTGCCCTCTACTGCTTTCTGGAGTTCATCTATTTTGTTGCCCTGCTCTGATACTGTTTTAGCTTGTTCAGCTAGTTGCCTTCTTAGCTCAGCAATTTCAGCTTTCAGCTCTCTAATAACCATGAGATTATTAGAATTTTCTTCCATATTCTCATTTGTTGTTCCTGCAGTTCTGATTACAATTTTTTCAAATTCTTTCTCACTCCTGTTATTATTTCCTTAGCTAATGTTTGGATGTTGAACTCGTTGTTTTGTGCTTCGCCCTCTGGAGGACTTTTAGCTGGACTCTTGTCCTGGTTCGAGTCTCCATTATTTTTTCTTGTTGTTTTAACCATTTTATATAAGTTAACAGTTTTTTCAATCCCTGAGTTGGAGTTCAGTGGTGTAAAAGCCTTTTTTTTTTTCCCTGTAGGCTATGGTAGCCTGAGGGCTTTTAAACTATCAATAGGCTTCTTGGCTTAATCAATGACTCCTGACCAAGAGATAAAGCAGGGTGTGGCAGAGATAATCCAGTGGTTATGCAAAGAGACTTTCACAGCCCTTAAGCTATGCCACCGAGGTATAGGTCTTCTCCTGAGTTTCCCGGTTAGATCTCTGTGCCCTGGTGTCCCTCCCTGTTGCTACTCCAGATTCTGAGGGTAGTAGCAATGGAGACTCAGAGTTGTACTTGGTGAGTCTCTGGGGAGTCCTTTCCTCCCTTCAGCTGTCCCCTTGTTGGTGGAGCAGACTGGAGGTGGTGTCTCCACTGACAAACTGTTGAACTGTTAGCAGTCACTTAATCTCTCCTTAGGCCCCTCTCTCCTCTCTATCACCAGCCACGCATGTTTGTACTCACGAGTGATTTACTGGGTTCCTGTGGTCATTATAGTCCTGTCTTGTTTTCGGTCCGGGTGGTCTCCTTTGGTATTCCTAGTTGATCCGGGAGAGGAGAGGAGAGGAGAGAAAGCGATCTGCTGCTCGTAGCTCCGCCTCTGGAAGTCGAATCCTGCATTCTTTTATTTTTATGTTTTTATTTTTTATTATTAAAAATATTTATTTCCTTTTGTTGCCCTCGTTGTAGTTATTGCTGTTACTGATGTAAGTCGTTATTGGATAGGACAGAGAGAAATGGAGAGAGGAGGGGAAGACAGAAAGGGGGAAAGACACCTGCAGACCTGCTTCACCACCTGTGAAGCCACCCCCCTGCAGGTGGGGAGCCGGGGTCTTGAACTAGGATACTTATGCTGGTCCTTGTGCTTTGCACCACCTGGGCTTAACCCGCTGTGCTACCACCTGACCCCCTTATTTTTATTTTTTGACAGGGTGAACTATAATATATTAGTGTTGAAATGAAGCCATGATGACAGGCTAGCAGGCTAACAGACAGGAGGCACATGTCATCTGTATGTATTAACAAGCTATAAAGATTTTTTAAAGATATAATTAAGCATAATGAGAGTAATAAAAGAATGCACAATTAAATGTGGAACTCTACAAGAATATTCTTTCTGACTATTAACATGACTCTGTAGATACTGACAGCTACATTTCAATAAGGAAGAGAAATAATGCAGTAAGAAAGAGTATGACTTTGGTGGTCAGGTGGGAGCACACATAGTGCAAAATACTCGTGCAAGAATTCTAGTTTGTGGCCCTGGATCCCCACCTACGTGGGGGACGTTACACAGCGGCGAAGCAGGTCTGTGTCTATCTATCTATCTATCTATCTATCTATCTATCTATCTATCTATCTATCTATCTATCTACCTATCTATCTATCTATCTATCTATCTATCTATCTATCTATCTTTTTAAAATTTCTTTATTGGGGAATTAATGTTTTACATTCAATAGTAAATAGAATAGTTTGTACATGCATAACATTTCTCAGTTTTCCACAGAACAATACAACCACCGCTCAGTCCTCTGTCATCCTTTTTGGACCTATTCTCTCCCACCCAACCCACCACAGAGTCTTTTACTTTGGTGAAATACACCAACTCCAGTTCAGGTTCTACTTGTGTTTTCTCTTCTGATCTTGTTTTTCAACTTCTGCCTGAGAGTGAGATCATCCCATATTCATCCTTCTGTTTCTGACTTGTTTTACTTAACGTGGTTTCATCAAGCTCCATCCAAGATTAGCTGAAAACAGTGAAGTCACCATTTTTAATAGCTGAGTAGTATTCCATTGTGTATATAGACCACAACTTGCTCAGCCACTCATCTGTTGTGGGACACCTGGATTGCTTCCAGGTTTTGGCTATTACAAATTGTGCTTCCAAGAACATATGTGCATACAGATCTTTTTGGATGGGTGTGTTGTGTTCCTTAGGATCTATCCCCAGGAGAGGAACTGCAGGATCATAGGGTAGGTCCATTTATAGCCTTCTGAGAATTCTCCAGACTGTTCTCCACAGAGGTTGGACCAATTTACATTCCCACCAGCAGTGCAAGAGGGTTACTTTGACCCCACAATTTCTCCAGCATTTGTTGATGCTACATTTTCTGCTGTATGACATTCTCACAGGAGTGAAGTTGTATCTCATTGTTGTCTTTATTTGCATTTCTCTGACAATCAAAGACTTGGAGCAGTTTTTAATGTGTTTGTTAGCCTTTTGTATCGCTTCTGTAGTGAATATTCTGTCCATGTCCTCTCCCCATTTTTGAATGGGGTTAATTGTTTTCTGTTGTTAAGTATGGCAAGCTCTTTATATATTTTGGTTATTAAACTTTTGTATGATGTATGGCATGTAAAGATCTTCTCCCATTCTGTGAGGGTCTCTTGGCTTGGGTAGTGGTTTCTTTTGCTGTGCAGAAGCTTTTTAATTTGATGTAGTCCCATAGGTTTATGCTTGCCTTAGCCTTCTTTGTCATTGGATTTGAAGACGTCTTTAAAATTTTTGCGGAAAAGAGTTCTGCCAATATTTTCCTCTAAGTATCGGATAGTTTTTGGTCTAACATCCAAGTCCTTAATCCATTTGGAATTTACTTTTGTATTTGGTGAAATATAGTGGCTCAGTTTCATTCTTCTGCATGTTTCAACCCACTTTTTCCAACACCATTTGTTGAAGAGACTCTGCTTTCCCCATTTAATAGTCTGGGCACCTTTGTCAAAGACTAGATGTTTATAGGTGTGGGGGCTTATTTTTTGGGCTCTCAATTCTATTCCACTGGTCAGTGTGTCTATTCATGTTCCAGTACCAAGCAGTTTTGATGACAATGGCCCTATAATACAATTTGAGGTCTGGGAGTGTGATGCCTCCAGTTCTGTTCTTTCTTCTCAATATTGGTTTGGCAATTTTATATATTTTCTGGTTCAAGATAAACATTTGTAGCCACTGTTCTATTCTAAAAATGAGGTTGGGATCTTGATGGGGATAGCATTAGATTTGTATATGCTCTGGGTAGTATATTCATTTTGATGGTGTTAATTCTTTCAACCCATGAATGTGGAATATCTTTCAACTTCTTTGTGTCTTTTTCAATTTTCTTGAGTAGTGACTCATAATTTTCAGTATACAAGTCTTCCACTTCTTTGATTAGGTTTATTCCTAGATATTTTATTATTTTTGTTGCTATAGTAAAAATAATTGCTTTCTAGATTACATCTTCTTCTAACTTAATGTTTGCATAGAGGAATGCCACTGACTTTTGAATATTAATTTTGTAGCCTGACACCTTACTGTACTGCTGGATGATTTCCAAAAGCTTCTTGCTGGATTCTTTCATTTTCTCTATGTATACTATCATGTCATCTGCAAATAGGGAGACTTCTTCTCTTCTAATCTGTATCCCTTTAATTCCTTGCTCCTGCCTGATTGCTATGGCAAGAACTTCCAACACTATGTTGAATAGTAATGGTGATAGTGGGCATTCCTGTCTAGTACCTGATCTGAAGGGAAATGCTTCCAGTTTTTCACCACTGAGTATGATGTTGGCTATAGGTTTGCTACATATAGACTCCACTATCTTCAGGAATTTTCCATTTATTCCAATTTTTTTGTAGTTTTTTGTTCATGAAGGGATGCTGTATTTTGTCAAAGGCTTTCTCTGCATCTATTGTAATGACCATGTGGTTTTTGGTCTTGCTTTTGTTGATGTGGTGGATCACATTGATTGCCTTACATATATTAAACTAACCTTGTATCCCTGGGATAAGCCCCACTTGGTCATGATGAACAATCTTTTTAATATACTGCTGTATCTGGTTGACTAGAATTTTGTTCAGTATTTTCGCATCTATGCTCATCAGAGATATTCGCCTGTAGTTTTCTTTTTTGGTCGTGTCCCTGTCTGCTTTTGGTCGTGTCCCTGTCTGCTTTTGGTATCAAAGTGATGTTGGCTTCATAGTAACTGGGAGGGAGTATTCCTGTGTCTTCAATCTTCTGGAAGACTTTTAAAATAGAGGTATTAGTTCTTCTTTGAAGGTTTTGTAGAATTCATCTGTAAAGCCATCTGGTCTTCTATTCTTGGGAAAGATTTTGATAACTGTTTCAATTTCATTAGCTGTGACGGGCCAGCTTATATTATCTAGTTCCTCTTTATTTAATTTTGGAAGTTCGTAGGTATCTAGGAAATTGTCCATTTCTTCCAGGTTCTCTAGCTTGGTGGCATATAGAATCCTTGCATTATATGTTGAATTTCTGTGGTGTCTGTTGTGATACCTCCTCTTTCATTTACAATCTGATTTATTTGGGTCTTCTCCCTTTTTTGTTTTGTGAGTCTGGCTAAAGTATTGTCGATTTTGCTCACTCTTTCGAAGAACCAACATTAACTTTTGTTGTTCTTTTGTATGGTTTTCTTATTTTCAATGTTATTGATTTCTGCCCTAACTTTAGTGATTTCTGTCCTTCTGATTGCTTTAGGGTTCCTTTGTTCTTCTTTTAGGTCTTTAAGGTGTGCAATCAAGTTGTTTATTTGTGCTTTTTCTTGTTTCCTTTTTAAAAATATTTATTTTTTCCTTTTGTTGCCCATTTTTTATTGTTATTGTAGTCATCATTGTTGTTATTGATGTTGTCATTGTTGGATAGGATAGAGAAAAATGGAGAGAGGAGGGGAAGACAGAGAGGGGGAGAGAAAAATAGACACCTGCAGACCTGCTTCACTGCTTGTGAAGTAACTCCCTTGCAGGTGGGGAACTGGGGGCTTGAATTGCGATACTCATCTGGGTCCTTGTGCTTTGTGCCATGTGCACTTAACTCATTGCGCTACCGCCTGACTCCTTTTTTCTTATTTCCTAAAAATTCTGAAAATGTCCAATAGTTCTAGTTTATCTATCTCCTCATTTAGCTCCCTCATTTGGATGACTGATCCTCTGAGCATTTAGTAGTGTCCATCCTTATCTTTTTAAATTTCATTTATTTTAAAGTCTATTGTGTGAGATATTAGAATAGCTGTTCCTGCCCTTTTTAGTGTGCCATTGGCTTGTATGATAATTTTATGTCCTTCCATTTTGAGTCTGTGTTTGTCTTCTTGAGTTAGGTGGGTTTCCTGTAGACAGAATATTTTTGGGTTTTGTTTTATGATCCATTTACCTACTCTTTGCCTTTTAATGGTGAATTCAGGCCATTGACATTTATTGATATCAAAGATTGAAAATATTTTAATGCCATTCTTGTAGATTTTTAGAGTATTCTGATAGATGTCATATTTATGGTGGTCTGACTCTTTATAGCAGAACTTTCAGAACTTCTTTCAGGGCTTGCTTGATGATAGTTGATTCTTTGACAGTTGTTTCAATGTTATTTCAATCCCAGAGTTGGAGCACAGAGGCTGTTAAAAGCTTTTGCAGACTGGGAGTATGGAGCAACCAGTCAATGCCCATGTTCAGCAGGGAAGCAATTACAGAAGCCAGACCTTCAACCTTCTGCAACCCACAATGACCTTGGGTCCATACTCCCAGAGGGATAAAGAATGGGAAAGCTGTTAAGTGCACATGGCGCAAAGCACAAGGATCGGTGTAAGGATCCCAGTTCAAGCCCCCAGCTCCACACCTGCAGGGGAGTCACTTCACAGGCGGTGAAGTAGGACTACAGGTGTCTGTCTTTCTCTCCCCCCTCTGTCTTCCCCTCCTCTCTCCATTTCTCTCTGTCCTATCCAACAACAATGACAACATCAATAATAATAATGGTTACAACAATAAAACAACAAGGGCAACAAAAGGGAAAATAAATATTTTAAAAAAAGAAAAAAAAAAGAATGGAAAGCTATCAGGGGAGGGGATGGGATATAGAGATCTGGTGGTGGGAATTGTGTGGAGTTGTACCCCTCCTATCCTATGGTTTTGTTAATGTCTCCTTTTTTTAGATAAATAAATAAATAAATAAATAAATAAAATAAAAGCCTCTGTTGTTCTTTTTCTTCCCTGTAGGCTATGGGAGCCTCAGGGCATTTAAACTCTAAGTAGGCTTTTTAGCTTAATCCCTCACTCCTGACCAAGAGATAAGGCAGGGTGGGGGAGAGATAATACAGTGGTTATGCAAAGAGACTCTCACACCGTAAGGATCCAAAGCTCCAGGCTCAGTTCAGCTTCTTTGCTAAGTAGGGGAGCCCTGCTTGGCCCTGTGAGTTTCTAAACAAGTCCCGTTTATAGTCTGTAGGTTCTGAGGCAATTAATTACTGCTAGGCCACCGAGGTGTAGCTCTTCTCCTGAGTTTCCTGCTCAGTTCTCTCTGTTCCCTGATGTTAGCACAGGGCCTCCCTCCTCCTGCTCCAGCCTGAGTGCAGTAGCAATGGAGACTCACAGTTACATTTGGTGAGTCTTAGGGGAGTCCTCTCCTCCCTTTAGCCGTCTTTTTGTTGGTAAAGCAGACTGGAAGTGGTCCCTCAACTGGTAAACTGCCGGGCTGTTACCAGCAGCTCTGTTTCTCTTTAGGCTCCTCCCTGTCCACGAGTCACACGTGTTTGCACTCACTGGTAGTTTGCTGGGTCTCTGAAGTCCTTCTAGTTGCCTTGTGGTGGTCCCAGGTGGTCTCCTTTGGAATTCCCAGTTGACCTGGGAGAGAGAAACACAGCTGCTGCTGCTCTGTATCCCTGCCTCCCAGAATGACATTCTCTATATTTATTTATTTATTTTACCAGAGCACTGATCTTATTTTACCAGAGCACTGATCAACTCTGGTTTATGGTGGTGTTAGGGATTGAATTTAGGACTTTGAAGCCTCAAGCATGACCATTTCTTTGCATAACCATTATGCTGTCTACCCCCATATTTGGATTTAATTTATTTATTTTTATTTTTAATTTTAATTTTTATTTATTGGGCAAAGACAGTCAGGAATTGAGAGGGTAGGGGGTGATAGAGAGGGAGAGAAAAAGAGAGATACCTGCAGTCCTGCTTTACCACTCACAAAGCTTTCCCCAGCAGGTGGGGATCAGGGCCTTGAATCCAGGTCCTTGCTAATTGTAACTTGTGCACTCAACCAGATGTGCCGCCACCTGTTCCAATTTAATTAATTAAGTTAATTAATTAATTAATTAATTTTGCCTCCAGAGTTATTGCTAGGGCTTGGTGCCTGTATTACGAATCCACTCCTCCTGTGGCCACTTTTTTCAATTTTTTTTTTTTTTTTTTTGGATAGGACAGAGAGAAGTTGAGATGGGAAAGGAAGATAGAGAGGGGGATAGGGAAAGACAGACACCTTTTGACTTGCTTCACTGTTTGTGAAGCAACCCCCCTTCAGGTGGGGAGCTGGGGTCTCAAACCAGGTTCTTCGCATGGGTCCTTTCACTTCATACTGTATGCACAGTGGGTCAGTGCCTGGCCCCTATACATTTGGATTTTACTTTATTTTATTTTATAGAAAGATAGGAGGAGAAAGAAAGAGCCAGACATCACTCTGGTACATGTGCTATTGAACTCAGGACCTCATGCTTGAGAATCTAATCTATCCACTGTGCCAACTCCCGTCACTACATTTGGATTCTTTAGAGCGACAAACTGTATTGTGTTTGCTCTAGGGTATTTTTATTTTTCCAGTTTTTTTTTCAACTGCTAGTAGGGTTATTGCTGGAACTTGCTGCTTGCATGAGGATTCCACCATTTCCAGTGGCTATTCTCCTTTTTCCTTTTATATGGTAGGACAGAGAAATTGAGAGGGAAGGGGAAGGTAGAGAGTGAAAGAAACAGAGAGACGTCTGCAGTTCTACTTCACCATCCATTAGTGAAGCTCCCCTGCCCCCCAACACCCCCCCACACACACACATAGCTGCCCTCCTGCAGGTAGGGAGCAGGAACTTGAACTCAGACCCTTGCTCATGGTAAAGTGTGAGTTCAACCAAGTGTGTCACTGCAGGGTCCCTTCTAAGGTATTTATTTATGCAATAGCTCAGGCACTTGCAAAGTTTAAAGTCTTCAGGGTGGGCCAGCAGAATATAGAATAGCGGATTTTGAGCTCAAGTTCAAGGGCAACTTGCATGCAGAATTCCCTCTTCTTTGAAGGAGGCCAGTCCTTTTTCTATTGAGGCCTTCAAAGAATTGGATGAGGCCCACTTCCTGGAGAGTTATTTGCTTTGTTCAAAGATTTGAATGTGTATTCCCCCCTCCCCCTGAGAACTGCTGAGCTCTGGCTTATAGTGGTACCAGAGATTGAATCTGGGACCTCTGTACCTCAGGCATAAAAGTTTGCTTTTGTTATTGTTATTCCTATATAATTTTTTTTTTTTTTTGTAGCAGGGGAATGTGGAAGTTTCAGTTGAAGCATGGGTAAAACCATATTGGAGGATTTTCACAGGTAAACTAGTTACAGATTATCTTTCATCTAGCATGAGACTGTAAGTGAGTTAGGGATTCAAGATTCATGAAAGATTTATAGTCTTGGCTGATGTGAGAGAGCTCTGGGTAATATGGACAATTCTCCCAGTTCAAAAAGAATCTCATGCTTGTAAGTCCAATGCTCTAGCCATTGACCCAGCTCCTGGGCTTCTAGAGATAGGCTTTGCTAAAAGACCAGGAAATCCACAAGACCAGGGTTAGCAAGACAAGAGCTGCATGCCCGCCTCTATTTTCCCAATTCCTATACTCCTATTAGAAAAGCATACTGGTCAGGATACCCATTAGCTATGGCTTGGGGTCTTTCACCTTTGTGTAGAAGTGTGAGACTTTGCTAGAAAGGAAGACACAGGTTGCCTGTGTTGGACAGGCTGCATTTGAGACACTGACTTTATTGGATCTGACCTTGGGATTGGTGAACGTTTATATCTCTTTTCTGGGGATAGAAGGTTCTGTTGAGGTCAGAAATGACAGGAAGTACCCAGGGAAACACAGGCACTGCTGCACCGTGACAGAATACATGTTCCCCAGATACACCTGTGCCTGGGGGAAGAAAATTGTTGCACAGGTATTGGAAGTGGTAACAGGTGTGGGTGTAGCTCAGCAAGGAGATGAAGGTGGGGCTTGGATGTTTATAACCTAAACCTGTGGGTGTGGCTTGGCTCGCTCTGCCCAGGTGAGCCTGCCAACATGTAAGGGCTCTCTCTGTGTGTCTCTCTTTATCTCTCTCTCTTTCTGTTTCTTTCTCCCTCTCTCATGGCACAAGTGCATTCCACTTGTAGATGTTCTTGGTTTTCCTGAATAAAGTTTAAAATTCCTGAAAATCTGGCTTTCTCCTCAACTTTGCTGGGATTATGTGTGATGAATCTTTAAACACATGGGGAACAAACTCAGCTCATAATCTCCTCCAAGGCAGTTCCACAGATTTCAGGAGAAGGGCTCCTCACCACAGCACCAGTCCACATCTTCTTGCAGGGAGAAGCTTTGTATGACTCGATTTGGCTTGTGAATATGAGCATTTGAAGCCTCCTAGATCCTGTGAGCTTTCCTTCTGGTGACAGTTGATGTCCTGGATAAGAGGCACAAACAACCTGTCTTCCTGAGAGAGGACAGATTGCAACAGATACCCCCGCTAAGCTGTGAGAGGGAAGTAACATGGGGTGGAAATACATCTTTTTTGTCTTAAGCCACTGGTGTTTGTGTGCTGTTTTGAGCTGCACTTTAACTGTCCAAGTCTATCCAGAATGATACACATGGGTCTTCTGGGTGATGGAAAATGCACTTTGTTGTCTTTTTTTGGGTGCTGCTACATTGCCTTCCAGAGTAATGGTCTCAGCCACTGTTGTTCCTTACAGGGAGAGAAAGCAGGGCTTTGATCTTCAGTATTCCCTTAAGCACTTTCTACCCAGCAATGGCCATTGTTGAAGAAATATTTGTGCTGTCTTTTGGCTAGTGATGCACAGGGGATCTGGGAGAGAATAAGGTAGCATGCAGCAAAGGTTATAGAAAGTTTCTTGGAATAAACAATTTAAGAAATAGTCACCAAGAAAAGAGAAGGACTGACAGTTAAAAAAAAAAAAAAGAAAAAGAAAAAAAAAAGGAGCCATCTACACCAAAGCTGAGACTGAGTGAGGCATGTTTCTCTCCTCTTAGAGAGAGCTGACTGCTTTCTCTCTAGGGAGGAGTGCCTCAGTTGAGGGACTGCACAGGGGTACAGTAGGATCATGGAGGCAGACACTTTGCTTTCACTATGTTTGCACACGTGGAATTGGGGTACAAGGACATTGCACGGGCACATGGCAGGAACACAAGAAAGGTAGTTTGCACTGCATGTAGTGGGAGGAGTTTCAATAAGGTAACCACACTTGGTGGTTTCAGTGGGCCAATGGGAAGCTGACCCAGGTGTGACATATATGAGAAGGGGACCTCTGCCTGGATATGAAAGGCCTTTTTTGGATGCTTTCCAGGGCCCTCGAGTTTTACCTCCAGTGTTATCACTGGGGCTCCATGCCTGCACTACAAATCCATTGCTCCTGTGACCATTTTTTAATTTTTGATAGGACAGAGAGAAATTGAGAGGGGAAGGGGGAGACAGAGAGAGACCTGCAGATCTGCTTCACTGCTTGTGAAGTTGGGGGCTCAAACCAGGATCCTTGTACTTCTTAACCCTGTGTGCCATTGCCTGGACTGCTTTATCTTCTTTCTGATTTCACTTCTGTACGAATCCTACCTCAGAAGCTAATAAAGGAAGATTTAGAAATCACATACCCATCACATGCGTTCTCTTGTAATTCTTTCAAGTGAATTTCATGTCAGACCCACGGAAGGGAACTAGCAATTTCGTCACTTCTTTCACATTGGTTATATATCTACAACTGAAATTGGGTTTTGTGGGGAAAATGGGAAGAAATGTATTGCTAGCCACCCTGACATCAGGAGCAGATATCTGCCCGATTCAAGGGCCTCTTATCCAACTGGCAAGCAGTAGATGCCTTATCTTTTAATTTTCAGAATGACAAGAAACTGACTGTAGGTTTTGCACTTGTAAATGTCTTAAATCTGGGAACTTTCATTGGCCTGACTCTGAACTGTTGCTATTCTCTCAGCCTGGCAAGAGCCTTATTCATAATTTTATAACACAGCAATTGTCAAATTCTAGTTTGTCTCTGAGTACTCACTGAGGATTCCAGGATTAAGAGAATCTATGGAAGAAGAACCAGGAGTGCACATCTAAGAAGAGAAAAAGAAGAATGAAGAGCAGGTGCAGCTGAAGTCAAATAGGGAAGAGAGATGAACCAGCAGAAATGGGTAAGTGTCAGAGCTCCAGTTGAAGAAAGATAGACCATATCAGCCTAGATAACAGCCTCAGATCCATGCCAGGAGCCTAGAGAACATCAGGATCAGCGTCTAAATACAGAAGAAGAATGCCAGGGTGTTGGGAACATGTGTAAGCCTGATAGAGCTTAGGGAGAACCACCCCCATCTTTGGATGGAGGTCTGAGAAGATAACCTCTTGGTAAGTCTCTCTCAACCAAAGTGAGCATAAGGGGGGAAACTCAGACTTGGTTCTTTCCTTCTTGACTCTCAGGCCCACAGAAACCCCAGTACTTCCCTCCATTAACTGCAGGCCACATGGCCGCAGATTCACTCATTCAAAGTCACCTTCTGATCACAGAAGAACACACCTTATCACATAGTTCATCACACACCTCAGACCCCAGACAAGAGAAATTTCAAACTATATGGCCTTTTGATATCCACCCGAGACAGCAACAAAATAAGACTAGGACTACTTTGGGAAGCCACCCACCAAATCACCAGTGAGTGCAAACGTGTGTGGTTCGTGGACAGAGAGGAGTCGAAGAAGAGAGATTTCCGAGGCTAAAGCCTGTATCTACTCCAAGTTGTGCTGTCACCACTCACATTTCCTGGGTACTAGTTTCCTTCCCCCAGGCACATAGGTGTGCCTGGGAATATGCGTTCTGGTGTGGTACAGTAGTGTTTGTGTCTCCTCCAGGTACTTCCTGTCCCTAAACAAATTGACAGTAAGGAAACATGTATGTGTTTGTGTGTGTGTGCGTGTGAATAAATAAATAAATAAATAAATAAATAAATATATATATATATATATATATAGTCATTGAGGATTCAGATATATCAAATAATGTCAGGTATAGATATTTTAAAATTACTATCAATATTTTATTTATTTTACTTTTTTAATGAGAGAGATACAGAGACAGAGATAGATAGATAAACCATAGTTGTGTTCTGCTCTGGTTTACAGTGTTTCTGGGATTAAACTCGGGATTGTGTAGCCTCAGGTAAGAAAGTCTTTTGCACAATTCTCAGCCTTTACAGTGAGTTATTAATTGACTGATTGAGAGAGAGAGAGAGAGAGAGAGACGAGATAGAGAAGGGATTAGAGCATCATTCTGGCACAGGTAATGCCAGAGATTGAATTTGGAAGCTCATGCTTTCACATCTAATATTTTATTCACTGGACCACTTCCTGGGCTGCAGGCATAAGATCTCTGTGAGACTAAAAACTAATCTACTACAATTCTTTTTAGATTTCCCTGGCAGTAAAACAGGGAACAGCTGTTACTATTTCTCACCATTATAGTTAATGTCAATGTCGGTAGAGCATATCTGAAATGAATTTTTTATCTTTTAAAATTTTTTTTGATTATCTTTATTTATTGGATAGAGACAGCCAGCAATCAGGAGGGTAGGGGAGCCAGAGCGGAAAAAAGAAAGAGAGACACCTGCAGCCTTGCTTCACCACTTGCAAAGCTTTCTTTCTGCAGGTGGGGACTGGGGGCTCAAACCTGGGTCCTTGAGCACTGTAACATGTACGCTCAACCAGGTGCACCACCACCTGGTCCCAGAATTCTTTATCTTTCACCAATTCATCTAAACTCCGGTCTGTGCCAAATGCTGAAATTCTGTCTAGATCATAGTTTCAGTTTTCAAATTGTTAGGGATCTGCTTAGGGAAAGCAACTTCTGGCCAAAAGCAGCTGGAAGCAAGCCTCCTAGACCAGCACTCCTCCCTCCTTGCCTGCAGAGGCCATAAAATGCAAATGAATGCAGATATGAGTACCTGAAGACAAAGACTGGAGCACTTAGCCTTAGGGCCCCACAGTCCTCAGAAGACTATAAAATCTGCAAGACTAAGAAGCTCAGGATTCCTCCACCACTCTCTTCATTTCTCTCTCTCTCTCTCTCTCTCTCTCAGGCCTACACACTTCTACATGCTTCTATTTTCCTCTCCTCTCTTTACTTTCTTTCAATAAATGCTCATCTCTCTGAAACATGACTGCCTCTTTTGTGATTCTCCCATGTGGAGTACCTTCGTAGATGCTCAGAATGGAGCTTAGAGGGGACCTTCCCTGTTCCCTTTCACTCCTTATCAACAATACTGTTGCTGGTGAGACAGGGCGAAGGATCCCCTTTGAACTCTATGGTGGAGTCCTAGAAGAATGTCCATGAGGGAGAATCACAGAGACTTTGTCAGTTTAGCAAAGGTAAGGATTATAGACATCCGTAGACCCTCAAGAGTGAGAGAGGCCCTGGGTCTCCCCACACTCTCTAGTTTTTTTTTCCCTCTTTTTTCTTCTTTTTTTTTCTTTTGCCTCCAGGGTTATTGCTGGGGTTCAGTGCCTGCACCATGAATCCACTGCTACTGGCAGCCACCCCCCCTCCCCCCGCTTTTGTTGCCCTTGTTGTGGTTATTATTGTTGTTGTTGATGTCGTTCATTGTTGGATAGGACAGAGAGAAATGGAAAGAGGAGGGGAAGACAGAGAGGGGGAGAGAAAGACAGACACCTGCAGACCTGCTTCACCGCCTGTGAAGCGACTCCCCTGCACGTGTGGAGCTGGGGCTCGAACCGGGTCCTACGCCGGACCCTGCGCTTTGCTCAAAGTGCGCTTAACCCACTTCGATACCGCCCTACCCCCTACAAGCTCTAGTTTCAAAGTGGGTCTACGGAGGGCAAAGTTACTGCCCAGAAATCGGAGTGGTCACAGGTGTGGCTTAGAAGGTGTAAGTGGGACTTTGAGGTTAGAAGCACGTGCCTGAATGCTCTCTTTGGCCCTGCCGCAACCATGTTTGTTTCTCTGCCTCTCTCCCCGGACTAACATGTGAGCAGTTTTCAGTCCTGTTTCTTTCTTTTTCTCTACCTCTCTCTCTTTTTCCCTAACATGTTTTGTTTTCATTTAAGTTTAATTTACATGAATAATCATGCTTTCCCATCATCCTTTGTGTAGATTGGCGTGATGAACTTTGGGAATGGAGGGAAGCAAGAGTCGCCTTCCTGTGCCCCCATGTTGCCCTTCACAACCCCCCAGTTGACAGTCTGGTTTCTTAGGCCCTGGTCCCCCCATTGTGATGACTAACTTTAGCCATTGTCTTTTGCACACAACTGGATTTTATGGCAGTAAACCAGACGGAAGGGGGGAAATACAGGTGCAGACACCCTGGCACCAGGTATTTACTGCAGGCTACCTGAGAAAGATTGGGAGGGCAGGGTTGCTGGACCAGCTCAGCCAGCTCTGAGTACCTGCTCACATATTCTTGCGAGCATCCTTCCCGTGGCCTTGGGTCATCCATCCATATGTGGCCGATGGGCTCTCTTCCTATGTAGCCCTTAAAACAACAAGCCGCTTTCATCATTTCCAAAAAATGTACTCATTAGGAATTAATAAATATCCCCTCCCCTTTTTGTTGAGGGGCAGAGCTAGAATGAGCTTGGTTCTTTTACCTCCAATATCTCACGCTGCTGGGTACCCATGCATGGTAAAGACAGCATAATGGGGACAGGTGGTAGTGTACCTGGTTAAGCGTACATAGTACAAAGCACAAGAACCCGCATAAGGACCCAGGTTCGAGCCCCTGGCTTCCCACCTGCAGCAGATATGCTTCATGAGCAGTAAAGCAAATCTGCAGGTGTCTTATCTTTCTCTTTACGTCTCTATCTTCCCTTCCTCTCTCAATTTCTCTTTGTCCTATTCAATAAAATGAAAAAAAAAAGGCCACTAGCAGCAGTGGATTTATAGTGCTGGCACTGAGCCCCCATGCAACTCCCCCCACCCATAACCCTGGAGGCGTAAAAAAAAATAAAGGAGAGAGAGAGAGAGAGAGAGAGAGAGAGCGAGCATGACAGAGCAAGCTGTTGTTTCTAAGTTAGTTCAAGAGCCATCATTCCTGCTCTAGAAGGAAGGTGTTGGGAGACACCAGTCCCCTCTTGTCTTTGCCAAAGCTTGGCAATTTTTTGGTTTTGATACATGGGGAAGATAACTGTGTTCACAGAAGGATTTGCAAACTGATATGTGATCATCTTCTGGCATCGGGTGCAATCTGGATTCACACTCCCTTATTTCACACCTCCAGGAAGTTTTAGCACCATGGTCTCTATCAAGTTGATAAATACGTTGTTAAGCACCTGCTATTTTAAGACCACCACACAGACTCATGACTGGATAGACTGTGATGGGGACCAAGATTTATATAATGTAAAATGAGCACCTTGCATCTGTTGAAATCAAACTGTCAAACCAAGCTGCCAACCAGTTCTTGTACTTTGTCCAACAAAGTTGCTCTGTGGTCAGCTCTGCAGCAAACACATTGAAAGACAGGCTGGAAGACAGCTCACCTAGTAGAGTACATAACTTTCATGGTGAGTCGTTGGGTTTAAGCCCCTGTACCACATGACAATATGATATAGGAGGACCACATGGGAGCCCCATGGGTCATACTAGAGAAAGCTCCATGGATGGTGGCGTGGTGCTGTGGTGTCTCATCTCCTTCTCACTCTCTCTCTCTCTTTGTTTTCTTTATCTTGCACTCTCTTTCCCTTCTATCTAAGAAATAAAGAATAAAATAGTTGAACTGGGGAGGCTTCTCAGCAGTGTCATTGTACGTGCATGAGTTCTTGGGTTCATCTCCTTTTGGATCTCTTCTTTGGTAAATATTCTGTTCATATCCTGTCCCCATTTTTGGATGGCATCATTTGTTTTCTTGTTGTTGAGTTTGATGAGCTCTTTATATATTTAAGTTATTGGTCTCTTGTCTGATGTATGGCATGTAAAGATTTTCTCCCATTCTGTAAAGGTCTCTTTGTTTGGGTGGTGGTTTCTTTTGTTATGCAGAAGCTTTTTAATTTGATGTAGTTCCATTGGTTTATTTTTGTTTTAGTCTTCTTTGTAATTGGATTCAGATCATTGAAGATGCTTATCAAATTTAGATGGAAAAGAGTTCTGCCAATATTTTCTCTAAGTATCTGATAGTTTCTGGTCTCACAGCCAACTCCTTGATCCACTTGGAATTTACTTTTGTGTTTGGTGAAATATAGTGTTTCAGTTTCATTCTTCTGCATGTTTCAACCCAATTTTCCCAACACCATTTGTTGAAGAGACTCTCCTTTCCCCGTTTAATAGTCTGGGCACCTTTGTCAAAGATTAGATGTGCATAGGTGTGGGGAAAGGGACTTCTTGGAGGGCATCTCTTACCTATATGGAAAACTGAACCTGCAGAAGATCTTGTCCCTTTTCCCTCCCAAGGGTGAGATGACAGGTTTCTCTGCAGATTTTATATAGAAGATGGTTTCCTGTCTCTGGGCTTCCCCCCCCCCCCTTCAGCACATTTGAAATGTTTTTGTTTATTTATTTAATTTGGGTATTTCACAAGAAACATACAGAGAACCACAGAATAACATGCCTGCAAATCCAGAATTCTACCATTTCACTATTTCTGGGGCTACTGATATACTATTATTTAAAAATAAATCTGTTGTGCCAAGTGGTGGTGTACACAGTTAAGCACACACGTTACAATGAACAAGGACTAGGGTTCAAGCCCCTGACACCTACCTGCAGGGGGAAGCTTCATGAGCAGTGAAGCAGTGCTGTATGTGTGTCTCTCTCTCCTTCTCTATCTTCTCCTTTCCTCTTAATTTCTCTGTTACTACCCAAAAATAAATAAAATATTAAAAAGTAGAGCTATTATATCACCTTATCTTTAGTTATATTGAGAAATAATTGACATTTGTCACAAAACAAATGTAAGGCATGGAACATGATTTGAGATATATATTTTATAAGTTCACAATTTGATACCTTCCATTATTTTTTAAAAATGGATATACAAGACCAGGAAGCTAGATAGCTCAGTCTGCTAGTGCACCAGCTTGCATGTCTGAGACCCTAGAAGTTGCAGGTTCAATTCCTGGCACCACTTTGTGCCAGATCTGGGCAATGCTCTGGTCTCTCATAATAAAGGTATAAATCTTTAATATATATATATTACTTCTTTTTTATTTTATTTTATTTTTATTTATTTATTTATTTTTATTTAAGAAAGGAGACATTAACAAAACTATAGAATAAGAGGGGTACAATTCCGCACAATTCCCATAACCCTATCTCCATATCCCATCCCCTCCCCTGATAGCCTTCCCATTCTCTATCCCTCTGGGAGCATGGACCCAGGGTTGTTGTGGGTTGCAGAGGGTGGAAGGTCTGGCTTCTGTAATTGCTTCCCCGCTCAACATGGGTGTTGACTGATTGATCCATACTCCCAGTCTGTCTCTCTCTTTCCCTAGTAGGGTGGGGATCTGGGGAAGCAGAGCTCCAGGACATATTGATTGGGTCGTCTGTCCAGGGAAGTCTGGTCAGCATCTTGTTGGCATCTGGAACCTGGTGGCTGAAAAGAGAGTTAACATACAAAGCCAAACAAACTGTTGAACAATCATGGACCTAAAGACTGGAATAATGCAGATGAAGTCTTGGGGGGTATTCCCTGCATGCTCTTGTGTACTTCTGCTTTCAGGTATATATTTTTCCCCTAGTTTATGGGCATGTGTGAACCTATGCTCTGTCTCAGGGGACCTGGACTATATCTAGGTTTGGGGACTTTATTGGGGAGTGGACCACCTGGAATGGAATTAGAGAATGCTATGAAAGGGAAGGTCTTACCCAAATGATACTTCTTTTTTAAAAGTTCAAAATGTAATATTATTTTTTATCTTTGCACTCACTTTTCTTTTTTCTTTTTTTAAAAAAATATTCATTTATTTATTCCCTTTTGTTGCCCTTGTTTTATTGTTGTAGTTATTATTGTTGTTGATGTCATTGTTGTTGCATAGGACAGAAAGAAATGGAGAGAGGTGAGGAAAACAGAGGGGGAGAGAAAAATAGACACCTGCAGACCTGCTTCACCACCTGTGAAGTGACTCCCCTACAGGTGTGGAGCTGGGGGCTCAAACTCCCCTGCAGGTGGGGAGCGACTCCCCTGCAGGTAGGGAGCTGGGGGCTCAAACTGGGATCCTTCTGCTGGTCCTTGTGCTTTGCACCACCTGCGCTTAACCCACTGCGCTACAGCCCAACTCCCTGCACTCACTTTTCTGTACTACCTCTTCCATAATTGTATTGACTTAACATTTTGCCTTTTAAATATTTCATTTTTCATGCTCTTATGTTTCTTGCTAACCAAAATATATTTACAAAATCAAAATTTATTTTTGGGCTCCAAAGAATTAGTCTAATATCAAAGATTATGATATATATCACACATATGATATATTATATATATTTTATAATTTTAAAAGACTTTTTCACTTACTTCATGAGTTAGAGACATGAAGAGTGGCAATAGAGAGAGGGAGAGAGATAGGGAGATAGAGATCGAGATAGAGAGAGAGAGAGAGAGAGAGAGAATGCCAGAGCAGAGTAAGACTCTGCCATATAAAATGTTGGGAATCAAACTTGGGACCTCATGCTTGCAAGTCCAAAGCTGTATTACTGCACCCCGTCCTGGACCACTCAAGTCTTTTTAAATACCAGAGAAAGAGTCCCAGTTTAAACACAGAAAAATCACCTCCCCAAAATATCAACAGCAACCTGAAATGTACACACTGTTGGTCCAAGACGATCACATTTCCTGAGTACATGGCTGCAGTTACTCATAGAATTCTTTGCTGCCAGAAGATATGCTAACACTGGATTGAATACCCAAACAAAGTTCAGGTTACCATCCAGTGAAGAGATGAGCTTTCATTCAGGTGTTCTGTCTACTGGTACAGAAGGGAATCACTTTACACTGATTGGGACCAAAGTGGACTTGTAAGCACTGGACACTGTTCATGGAGACTTGTGCTGAAGGTACCAAGGAAATACCAAATTCCATCAAGAGTTAGCGTTTGTGGTAGAGCATGCATGTGATTATGCTCGGGGCCCCGAGTTTGAGCCTCAGTACCACAAGGAGGTACCCTACATGGCACTGGGAGGGCCATGGCTGGTGGAGTGGTGCCACTATAATTTTTTTTCTTTTCTCTATGTCTTTCTGCTCGCCTTGCCTCCCCCTCTCCTCCTAAATAAAACAATGAAAAAAACATTGAGCCTGGATTTTATCCATGTATAGGACCCTGAGTTCATTCCACTGTATTGCATAAGATAAATGTTGAAGAACATGAGAGTAAGAATTGCTTAAAGTGACTGGCAGCAAAGAGGCCTCAGGGTAGAAGTCTGACTCCCCTTGCCTTCACTTCAGTCAGGGAGAGAGGAGAGAAGAGATTGCTTCTTGAATAATTAAACATAGTAGAATAGCAGTGCTGTAAGTGGCTTTTTAATAGTTTCAGCCTCTTCTAAGGTAGTTGGTACGTTTCATTTCTAGTAAAGTGTGGATGAGTATAGAGAAGATGATGATGATAGTGTTATTGGTGGTAATGGTGATGGTGTTATTGGTGGTGATGGTGCTGATGATGGTGGTGTTGGTGGTGCTGATGGTGATTGTGGTGGTGGTAGTGATGATGGTGGTGGTGATTATAGTGATTGTGTTGGTGATGTTGGTGTTGGTGGTGATGATGGTGTAGGTGATGATAATGGTACTGGTAGTGTTGGTGGTGATGGTGCTGATGATGGCGGTGTTGGTGGTGATGGTGTTGGTAGTGCAGATGATGGTGGTGTTGGTGGTGATGGTGTTGGTAGTGATGATGATGGTGGTGTTGGTGGTGATGATGGTGTAGGTGGTGATGATGGTATTGGTAGTATTGGTGGTGATGGTGCAGCTGATGGTATTGGTAGTGCTGGTGGTGATGATAGTGTTGGTGGTGATGATGGTGTAGGTGGTGATAATGGTATTGGTAGTGTTGGTGGTGATGGTGCTGCTGATGGTGGTGTTGGTGGTAATGGTATTGGTAGTGCTGCTGATGGTGGTGTTGGTGGTGATGGTGTTGGTAGTAATGACGATGGTGGTGTTGGTGGTGATGGTGTTGGTAGTGATGATGGTGGTGGTGGTGGTGATTATGGTGTAGGTGGTGATGATGGTACTGGTAGTATTGGTGGTGATGGTGCTGATGATGATATTGGTAGTGTTGGTGGTGATGATGGTGTTGGTGGTGATGATGGTGATTGTGGTGGTGCTGACGGTGATGGTGATATGGCAGTAATAATGATACCTACTGCAGAGAAAACAATAATCTTATGTGCTGAATCTTCCTTTCCTGAACACTTAGAGCTTTCTCTCCTATTTAGCCAACCTATCTTTCATTTCCTCACCTACAAAACTAATAGCCTTCAGCTGCTTGATGTGTAAATGCCTTCCCTTTGTTGGCTCTCCTCCAGGATAAATCTCATGAGATCTTTGTTTAACTAGGATTTATAATTGTAAGCCTCCTTCTCCACCTGGTTGCTCTCCTCCTGCTATGTTATCATTTCTCAAGATGACTTTTCAAATACAGTTTTCAGATTTTATCACCATATTCCAGATGTGGTTTGACCAGGGCAGGATGCTGTGAAATTGCACTTTCCCGTAATCTTTAGATGCCATCACAACACTTAATTTCCCTGAGTATCCTTACTGCTAAACTCTGCAGACTTCTATTAAATCTGTATTCATAGATTATGATGCAAGTCTGCTCCAAGCCCAGTCTTTCTGTTCGATCCTAGAATTTTGCAGTCAGCAGTTTGTAAACTTGGTTATGGGACTTCACATTTACCTTTGTGAGTTTCATCTTGATGACTAAAGCCCATGGTCGGGCTTGTCAAAAAAACTTTTGTTTTTATACTTTAAAAAGGTAAAGACCCCTAACTTCATATACCCTATTCTATTCTTAACATTTTGTCCTGCTTTATATCTTGCATTTTTTCACTCACCGATTTGCACACACTACTGATTCACAGTCCCTTTGGAATGTAGCTAAAATATGCCTACTAGCTATCTACAAAATGGAGATCTGCACTATTCCAGCCTTAAGGTTCATGATTAGTCAATAATTTGTTTGGCTTTATATGTTAACTCTCTTTTCAGCCACCAGGTTTCAGATGCTAGCATTATGCCAACCAGACTTCCCTGGGCAGACAACCCCACCAATGTGTCCTAGAGCTCTGATTCCCCAGAACCCCGCCCCATTAGGGAAAGAGAGAGACAGGCTGGGAATATGGATCGACCTGTCGATGCCTATGTTCAGCGGGGAAGCAATTTCAGAAGCCAGACCTTCCACCTTCTGCAACCCACAATGACCTTGGGTCCATACTCCCAGAGGGTTAAGAACAGGAAAGCTATCAGGGGAGGGGATGGGATACAGATTTCTGGTTGTGGGAATTGTGTGGGCCCCTTTTATCCTATGGTTTTGTCAGTGTTTCCTTTTTATAAAAAAATGGTAATAAATAAATAATTTAAAAAGGCTGGTACCCCTCTTATCCCACAACTTGTATCCCTGTTATCTTATAACCTTATTAATCATTATTAAATCAGTAAATAGGCTCCTAATCTGAATATGAGCCCCAGATCACAGCAAATCGATGGGGTTTACAGTCAACAATATTTATACACCTTTCCCATATTTGGGAGCTACTCTCTTCCCTGATCCAACTTTCTGGTCCTTTCTTCCAGCCATGACATCATCTCCCCAGACAATAACTAGGATCCACCTGCATATCAGGTTTCAGGCTCAGGGGAAAAAAATTAGTATAGCCACAGTCCCTTTGGAATATAGCTAAAATAGGCCTTATACAGTTTTACCCCTCTTATCCTATGGTTTTGTCAGTGTTTCCTTTTTATAAAAAATGGTAAAAAATAAATAAATAAAAAATTTAAAAAGGCTTTTAGATATATTTACATACAATTCATTTATGTTATATAAATTATACATTTATATAACACATATCTGTATGCATAAATAGTCCTCAACTGTATGGAGTGTCCTTAAACAAATCAAAATCAAATTATTTTATGATCCAGAAATACCACTCTTAGGCCTTTATCCAATGACACACTAATTGGAAGTGACCTGTGCACCCCTATGTTCATCACTGCTTTATTCACAATAGCCAAAGAGTGGAAATGATCTAAATGCCAGTCAACAGATGAGTGGATAAAGAAGTTATATTATATATATATATATATATATATACACACTTCTCTGCAATAAAAAAGATATGTCATTTGTGACACAATATTTAAAAATATTTATTTATTGGGAGAGAGAGAAAGTGAAATAGAGAACCAGAGTATCATTCCGGCACACATTATGCTGGGCACTGAGCTGGGGATCTCATATTCCACAGTCCAAAGTCTTATCCACTGCAGTACTTTCTGGGTTATGTTTTTTTTGTTTTGTTTTTTTCCCTTACCAGGGTTATTGCTGGGATTTGGTGCCTGATTGCTAACTGTGGGGACTAATGTTATGTGTCAACTAAACTGGCTTAGGAGTAACTGACTAGGTATCTGGTAATCATTATTTTGAAACTAAAACTTTGGATGCTGTTGCAATATTGTGGTCAGATTTGAAGGCATTATGTTGAGTGAGACAAGCCAGAAAGAAAGACCAACACTGAAAAATCCCACTTACAGGTGGAACTTAAGAACAAAGAACAGTAAAGGGAAACCAGGCAGAACTTAGGCTGGGGTGGTGTATTGCACAAAAGCAAAGGACTCTGGGGAAGGAGGAAAAGGGACAGGATGAAGGGACATTGGGGTCCTGATGTGTCTCCTAGATACCATTCAAAGGGGGAGGAGAAGCTGTTAAAGACTAGACTGTAAACCATTGTTCTTAACTAAAATAAATAAATAAATAAAAAGGACAGGATTAGTGACAAATGATCACATGCTGAAAAAGAAAAAAAAAGAAAAAAAAAGTAAAGGGGGGAGTTAGGCGGTAGTGCAGTGGGTTAAGCGCAAGGACCATTGTAAGGATCCCTGTTCGAGCCCCTGGCTCCCCACCTGCAGGGGGAGTCACTTCACAAGCGGTGAAGCAGGTCTGCAGGTGTCTCTCTTTCTCTTCCCCTCTCTGTCTTCCCCTCCTCTCTCCATTTCTCTCTGTCTTATCCAACAACAACGACATCAGTAACAACAATAATAATAACTACAACAACAATAAAAAACAAGGGCAACAAAAAGGAAAATAAATTAAAAAAGAAAAGAGAAAGGGGGCAGGGGAGATAGCATAATGCTTATGCAAACAGACTCTCATGCCTGATGATGCCTTGGGGTCCCAGGTTCAATCCCCAGCACCACCACAAGCCAGAGTTGAGCAATGCTCTGGGGGTGGGGGGTGGGGGGAGAGGGAAGGAAAGAAAAAGAAAACCTCTGGGGCAAGTTTACCTTGCCTGGCCCTATCAGCATCCTGCCTGGAATAGCAGAAGATGGTGACGGGGAGGGAAATGGAGGTAGACTTTCATGCGTATCTAGTGGCCTATACTGTGCCCTAGACCAATGTTGGAGGTGCCAGGTGATGGAACCCTGGCCAGGTTGGATGAATGAGCCTTTGGCTGCAGGATGATGACGCGATCTTTTTGCTGCATGAGGAGGGAAAGGGAGGGAGATCGGATGAAGTGTGGTGTTTTGTAACTTCCCCTAACATAGTGATGGCTCCTCTCACCTCAAGTGGAGATGGAGAGTTGGGGAGAAACCCAAGCCAGGGGTCACAGTGCAGGGGGGCGGGGGGCCCAGTAGCACTAGGGCTAGTGTACCCAGCCAGGGTGCTCTGGGGGACGTCGTGCAGACGGAGTGAGAGTGAGAGAGCAGAGAAAAAGTTCTCCTTGTCTCAGCCAGCGCAGCGCCCCAAGGCCACACACCCTGTGGTGTCTGCTTTGGGCTGCACTGGGATGTAGATGCACTGCTGCAGTTTGTCCAGCAGAGGGCAGGCGAGCACCACACATGAGGCTGATAGCAGCGCTTCCGGGAAGGTCACTGGGCTGGTGGGCTGGGGGCTGGGGACAGGGGGCTGGGGGATAAAAAGATGCATGGGAAATGGAGAGGGACTGCGAGTCCGGATCTCCCGTCTGTAGACTGACTCTCCACACGTGGTGGTGTGGGGCTGTCCCTGAGGGGATGAGATTCGAAAGGACTGCTTCAGGCTTCTCTCCTTTCCACTGGGTCTCTAAAACCTCCGCTAGAAATGGGGTTCCATCTGCCCCTCTCACTGCTCTGGAGTGCCTTCTGGGGGCGAGGACATCTAACTAACCAGAGAAACTTGTGTAGATGGGTCCCCAACCCCACTTCCACACTTCAGATCTGAAGACCCTCCTGGCTCCTGTTAACAGCGGAAAGACCCAGATGAATTCTTGCGGGGTCATGCTCTGACTGGAACCTGAGCTCAGCTCTCTGTGACTCATTTTTCCTTTTCCTGAAGCCAAAATGCAAAAATTAGGCTTTTAAGGAAGTTGAGCTCATCTAGGCAGTTTAGCCTACCCCCCTCCATACTTGTGACTTATAGCCAAGGATGGGGGTTTTCCTCATCTCCCAGCTTTCCCTCACCCTGATTCTGTTTTTTTTTTCCCCATCAGGATTGTCTCTGGGGCTCAATGTCTGCATGATTTGACTGTTCCCAACAGCCATTTCCCCCATCTTTTAAAAATTTTTTAAAATTTATTTAAAAAAGGAGACATAAAACAAAACCGTAGGATAGGAGGGGTACAACTCCACACAATTCCCACCACCAGAACTCTGTATCCCATCCCCTCCCCTGATAGCTTTCCTATTCTTTACGCCTCTGGGAGTGTGGACCCAAAGTCATTGTGGGTTGCAGAAGGTGGAAGGTCTGGCTTCTGTAATTGCTTCCCCGCTGAACATGGGCGTTGACTGGTCGGTCCATACTCCCAGTCTGCCTCTCTCTTTCCCTAGTAGGGTGGGACTCTGGGGAAGCAGAGCTCCAGGACACATTGGTGGGGTCATTCCAGGGAAGTCTGGTCGGCATCATGCTAGCATCTGGAACCTGGTGGCTGAAAAGAGAGTTAACATACAAAGACAAACTGTTGAGCAATCATGGACCTAAAGGCTGGAATATGCAGATAAAGAGTTCAGAGGTACTTACTGCAGGCTATTGTGTACTTTATTTATTGTGTGCTTTCAGGTATATATTTTGCCCTAGTTTATGGATACATGTGAACATATGCTCTATTTCATGGGACCTGGTCTACATCTAGGTTTTGGGACTTTGTTAGGAAGTGAACCTGGAATGGAATTAGAGAATACTATGAAAGGAAAGGTGTCACCCGAGTAATGAAGCTGAAGGGTTGTCATTCCACACCTGTAGTCTCTGGACACAGTCTGAAGTGAAACATGCTGGGGTGGCACTCGCTGAGTCGATTAGGCTGGGATCGGTGGATGCAATATCATCTGGTATGAATTGAGAGAAGCATGCAGGGAAGTGCGCCCCACCCTAAGGTTCCAGGACTGATTCCCCATTTTTTTTTTTAAAGAAAACAAAGTAGATGAGTGACAGAGAGGGAGAGTGTAGGAGAGACACCTACAGTACTGCTCCACCACTCATGAAGCTTCCTTCCCTCCTGTAGCTGGGGACAGGGAGCTTGAATATGGATCCTCATACTTTGTAATGTGCTTTCTACCAGGTGTACCACCACCTGGTCCCCTACCCAGCTCTATCGTGCCACAGGGAGGCTGGGGCTGGGCGGGTTGGCAAGGCACCTTGCGGCACTGAGCAGGCATGAGGGCACTGGGGTGGAGCTGCCTAGTGTGAGTGTTGGTGCTGAGTCCCTTCTGGGTCTTCTCCTTGGGAGAAGTCAGAGCTGAAGACCCCAGAGTTCTGACAGCAGTGGAACTTCTGGGTGTAGATCTGGCCCATCCCCAGGCTGCCACCACTTTACTCAAGGCAGGGACTGGGGTAGGGCCCCCCAAGTCCAGGCATGTCCAGAGGTGAGAAGGGGTTCCCTTCATACGGGGCTGAGAGTTGGGCGTCCCGAGGTGAACAGAAGGGGCTGTTGTTAGGGGTGGTGGGTCAGCTCATATCCACTTCCCTCTCTTCCCATCTTCTGAGCTGCCTGGTCCCTCTTTGTGTGTTGTTCCTCATCTCCTGGTGCAGTCAATTCTTCAGCCTGAGTGAAGCCTGCAACCTGGTGTGAGGATGCCTGGAGGCAGGGAGCTTGTCCTCCTAGCCTGCTGTGTTACAGACCTGCCAGCAGAGGGCAGGAGCGCTTCACAAGTCCGCCCCTTTCCTTGTGTTTTTGCGAGTGGCGGCCCGCAGGTGGCAGACAGGTCCAGAGCGCCATCATGACCTTTGCAGCTGGAGTGTGTTCACCAAGAGTCTGATAAAACAGGGCCACCTGGAGACCCGGATTAGCCACAAGTGCCCATCTCATATGGGGAGCAGGTGTGTGTGTGTGTGAGTGTGTGTGTGTGTGAAGCAGGTGTGCGTGTGTGTGTGTGTGTGAGTGTGTGTGTGTGTGAAGCAGGTGTGCGTGTGTGTGTGTGTGTGAGTGTGTGTGTGTGTGAAGCAGGTGTGCGTGTGTGTGTGTGTGCATGTGTGCATGTGTGCGTGTGTGTGTGTGCTGATATTCCTGGATGATGCTGACTTATAGTGGACCACCCCCCCCACCCCCCACCCCCACCGCCGCCAATACTCAGGATTTCCTGTGCCTACAGGGTCTGGATGTGGTTCAGAGAACCCCCAGAATGGGGAAGGGGCAAAAGCAGGTGATTTTTAAAATTTATTTTAATTACAAATTTTAATTATTTTTATTATTTATTAATTTTTTAAAGTTACTTATTTAAAATTTTTTAATCTTAATTTTTTTATTTTTTCTTTTTTATTTAAGAAAGGATTAATTAACAAAACCATAGGGTAGGAGGGGTACAGTTCCACACAATTCCCACCACTCCCTCCATATCCCACCCCCTCCCCTGATAGCTTTCCCATTCTCTAGCCCTCTGGGAGCATGGACCCAGGATCATTGTGGGTTGCAGAAGGTAGAAGGTCTGGCTTCTGTAATTGCTTCCCCGCTGAACATGGGCGTTGACTGGTCGGTCCATACTCCCAGTCTGCCTCTCTCTTTCCCTAGTAGGGTGGGTCTCTGGGGAAGCAGAGCTCCAGGACACATAGGTGGGGTCTTCAGTCTAGGGAAGCCTGGCCAGCATCCTGATGACATCTGGAACCTGGTGACTGAAAAGAGAGTTAACATACAAAGCCAAACAAATTGTTGAGCAATCATGGACCCAAAGCTTGGAATAGTGGAGAGGAAGTGTTAGGGGGGTACTCACTGCAAACTCTAGTGTACTTCTGCTTTCAGGTATATATTTTGCAGTAGTTTACGGATACGTGTGAATATATGCTCTCTTTCACAGAAACTGGTGTATATTTAGGTTTTGGGACTTTGTTAGAAAGTGAACCACCTGAGATGGAATTAGAGTGTACTATGAAAGGAAAGGTCTCACCCAAGTAATGAAGCTGAAGGGTTGTCATTCCACACCTGAAGTCTCTGGACAAGGTCTGAAGTGAAGCATGTTGAGGTGGCAATCGTTGTGTTGGTCAGGTTGTGATCGGCAGATGCAATATTATTTGATATGGATTGGGAAAGGCATACGGGAAAGTGGGCCCTATCCAAGGGTTCCAGGACTGGGGGAAGTAGAGGCTCTATAGTGGAGATGTGAGGTTCCTGCTTAGGGTTCAAAAAGACAATGGATAGTTACTGTTATCATCACATTATTTGGTAATTGGGTTAACTTTGAAAAGTCCTTTTGTTATGGTTTGCTGTACAATACCCAGTATCTTGTATATAGCTGTGCTATTGGTCGCTTCTGATCTACTTGGTCTAGGCTTTTGAGAGAGTCTGCATATCAATTACACAGCCTATATATTGAAAAGATTCAGTTTGTGTTTTGAAAAACTTCGAGACATACAATTAATTTTCCTCCTCTCGTATTAATTAACTAGTGATTTATATGACTACATTTTACTAGGAGTGTACATAAACACCATTCCCACCACCAAAAGACTGTAACCAGTCCCTCCCACCCACTCCCACCCCCCACTGGCCCAGGAAGTTGCATGTCTACCCCTCACCACAGGGTTTTTACTTTGGTGCCCTACTTACAATTTGGTCAGGTCCTGCTTTTAGTTTCCCTTTCAGATCTTCTTACTCAACTTCTGTTGATGAGTGGGATCATCCCATACTCATCTTTATCTTTCTGACTTAGCTCACTTAACATAATTCCTTCTAGCTCTGTCCAAGATGGGTCAGAGAAGGTGGGTTCATAGTTCTTGATAGCTGCATAGTATTTTATTGTGTATATATACCACAGCTTTCTCAGCCACTCATCTGTTGTTGGGCACCTGGGTTGCTTCCAGGTTTTAGCTATTATGAATTGTGCTGCTATGAACATAGGAGTACACACCACTTTTTGGTTGGGTGTTATGGAGTCCTTGGGGTATAACCCCAGGAGAGGAATTACTGGATCATATGGAAGGTCCATGTCTAGCCTTCTGAGAGTTTTCCAGACTGCTCTCCACAGAGGCTATACCAATTTACATTCCCACCAGCAATATAAAAGGGTTCCTCTGTCCCCACAACCTCTCCAGCATTTGTTGCTGCTGTCCTTTTTGATGTATGCCATTCTTACAGGAGTGAGGTGGTATCTTAGTGTTGTCTTAATTTGCATTTCTCTGACAATCAGTGACCTAGAGCAGTTTTTCATATGTTTGTTAGCCTTTTGGATCTCCTCTGAGGTGAATGTTTTGTTCATATCCTCTGCCCATTTTTGGATGGGGTCATTGGCTTTTTTGGTGCTAAGTTTGCTGAGCTCTTTATATATTTTGGTGATTAGTTTCTTGTCTGATGTATGGTATATGAAGATCTTCTCCCATTCTTTGAGGGGTCTCTTTGTTTGTTTAATAGTTTCTTTGGATGTGCAGAAGCTTTTCAATTTGATGTAGTACCATTGGTTTGTTTCTGCTTTAACCTTCCTTGCAATTGGGTTTGATTCATCAAAGATGTCCTTGAGGTGTATGTGGGAAACTGTTTTACCAATGTTTTCCTCTAAGTATTTGATTTTTTTCTGGTCTGACATCTAGGTCTTTGATCCATTTGGAGTTGATTTTTGTTTCTGGTGAGATAAAGTGGTTCAATTTCATTCTTCTGCATGTTACAACCCAGTTTTCCCAGCACCATTTATTGAAGAGAGCCTCCTTTTTCCATTTAATCCTTTGGACCCCCCTGTCAAAGATTAGATGTCCATAGGTGTGGGGATTTATTTCTGGGCTTTCAATTCTGTTCCACTGGTCTGTGGGCCTATTTTTGTTCCAGTACCATGCTGTTTTGATGATGATGGCTTTATAATATAGTTTAAGGTCTGGGAGTGGGATGCCTCCATTTCTGTTTCTTTTCCTTAAGATAGTTTTGGCAATTCTAGGTGTTTTCATGTTCCAGATAAATGACTGTAGTGTTTGTTCTATTCTCTTAAAGAAGCTTGGTGGAACTTTGATGGGTATTGCATTAAATTTGTATATGGCTCTGGGGAGAATATTCATTTTGATGATATTTATTCTTCCAATCCATGAGCATGGGATATCTTCCCATTTCTTGGTGTCAGTTTCTATTTCCTTGAGTAGCGACTCATAGTTTTCAGTATGTAAGTCTTTCACTTCTTTGGTCAACTGTATTCCTAGGTATTTGATTGATTTTGCTGAAACAGTAAATGGGAGTGATTTCTGGATGTCTTCTTCTTCAGATTTAGTGTTTGCATAAAGAAATGCCACTGATTTTTGTACATTGATTTTGTAGCCTGATACCTTGCTGTATTGCCTAATAACTTCCAGTAGTTTTCTGCTGGATTTTTTAGGTTTTTCTATGTATACTATCATGTCATCTGCAAATAGTGAGAGCTTGACTTCTTCCCTTCCAATCTGTATTCCTTTCTCTTGCCTGATTGCTATGGCAAGAACTTCCAATACACTGTTGAAGAGTAATGGTGACAGTGGACAGCCCTGTCTGGTCCCCAATCTGAGGGGGAATGCTTTCAGCTTCTGTCCATTGAGTATGATGTTGGCTGTAGGTTTGCTATATATAGACTCCACTATCTTGAGGAATTTCCCATCTATTCCCATTTTTTGTAGAGTTTTGAGCATGAATGGGTGTTGGATGTTGTCAAAGGCTTTCTCTGCATCTATTGAGATAATCATGTGGTTTTTGGCTTTGCTTTATTGATGTGGTGAATGACATTGATTGACTTACAGATGTTGAACCAGCCTTGCATTCCTGGGATGAATCCCACTTGGTCGTGATGAACAATCTTTTTGATATGTTGCTGTATCCAGTTGGCCAAGATCTTGTTTAATATTTTGGCATCTATGTTCATCAGCGATATTGGTCTATAGTTTTCCTTTTTTATTCTGTCCATATCAGCTTTTTGTATCAGGGTGATGTTGGCTTCATAGAAGGTGGAAGGGAGTATTCCTGTTTCTTCAATCTTATGGAAAAGCTTAAGAAATATGGGTACTAGCTGTTTCCTGAAAGTTTTGTAGAATTCGTTTGTGAAGCCATCTGGTCCAGGACTTTTGTTGTTGGGGAGGTTCTTAATAACGGTTTCAATTTCTTTGTCTGTGATTGGTGCATTTAGATTTTATAGTTCTTCTTGGTTCAGTTTTGGAAGGGCATATGCTTCTAGGAATTGTTTCATTTCTTCCAGATTCTCTAGCTTGGTGGCGTATAGTTCTTTATAGAAGTTTCGCAGGATTCTCTGGATTTCTGTGGTGTCAGTTGTGATATCTCCTCCATCATTTACAATTCTATTAATTTGAGTCTTCTCTCTTTTTTGTTTGGTGAGTCTGGCTAGGGGTTTGTCAATTTTGTTTAATCTTTCAAAGAACCAACATTTGGCTTCATTGATCTTTTGTATGGCTCTTTTATTTTCGATGTTGTTTATTTCTGCTCTAACTTTAGTGATTTCTGTCCTTCTGGATGCATTAGGGTTCCTTTGTTCCTCTTCCTCTAAGTCCTTGAGGTGTGCAGTAAGGTCGTTCATTTGAGCTTCTTCTTGGTGTTTAATATGTGATTGTATGGCTATAAGTTTCCCTCTCAGTACTGCTTTAGCTGTGTCCCAAATATTTTGATAGGTTGTGTCTTCATTTTCATTTGTTTCCAGGAACATTTGAATTTCCTGCTTGAGTGAATCTCTGACCCAGTGGTTCTTAAGGAGTATGTTGTTTAGTTTCCAAATTCTGTGACTTTTAATAATTGTCTGTCTGTTGTTAAATGTTAGTTTTACTCCACTGTGGTCTGAGAAGATACTAGGGATGATTTCAATGTTCTTGAATTTATTGATACTGTCTTTGTGGCCTAACATGTGGTCGATGTTGGGTAGTTGCCACCTCCCCCTGGCTTCTGCTTAACCATATGCCTATATAGGGATTTTACTGATCCAAAGCTTTGGTCTATTTACATAAATCACTTTTACATAAAGCACTCCAGGGCATTGGTGGTTCTATGATAGGATTCTCTCCTGCTCCACCCCCTCCTTGTCACACACTGATCCCTTCTTTGTCACACTCTGATTTTCACCAGTCACTTTTCTCTCCACCCTCTCTATATCACATCCTGTTTCCACCCTACTTGGAGAGTATAAAAACAGCTGCTCTTCTGATTAAAGACACTTGGAAATTGCTTTCCGGCTCCGAGAGTTCCAGAGTGTATCTCCTGCGGAAGTTGGTGCAGCACGAGTTCCTGATCCCTCTCCCACACAGCAGCCTAGATCAGCTCCAGTTGAGTTCTCTCCAACCCAGAGAGCACTAGCTCGGGAAGAAGTACCCTCAGGCTATCCCGGCAGTCTATCCTTAAGTATGTGTTATGTGGATTTGAAAAGAAGGTGTATTCCAGTTTTTTGGGGTGAAGGACTCTGAAAATGTCCAAGAGGTCTAGTCTGTCAATCTCTTCATTCAGTTCTCTTGTATCTTTGTTGGTTCTCTGCTTTGTTGATCTGTCTAAGTGTGAGAGTGGGGTATTGAAGTCTCCCACTATTATTGTATTACTATTGATCTATTTTTGAAATTCTTTCAGTAAGTGCTTGACGTATTTAGATGGTCCCTTATTGGGTGCATAGATGTTAATGATTATTAAGTCTTCTTGGCTGATTGATCCTCTAATCATTATGTAATGTCCTTGCCTATCTTTTATTACTTTATTTAATTTAAAATCTATCGTGTCTGAGATGAGAATGGCTGTTCCTGCCCTTTTTTGTGGTCCGTTAGCCTGTATGATAGTTTTCCATCCTTTCACTTTAAGTCTGTGTTTATGTTGTTGTGACAGATGAGATTCTTGCAAGCCACATATGGTTGGATTATGTTTTCTGATCCATCCCCCAACTCTGTGCCTTTTGTTGGGTGAGTTTAAGCCATTGACATTTATTGATATTATGGATTTAATGTATTGTAGTGCCATTGTATAAAAAAAATTTTTTTTTGCTCTGATATATTGCCAGTATTATAGTGATGTTATTGTTTATAAGAGATCATTTAGAACCTCTTTCAGGGCTGGTTTGGTGATGGTTGCCTCCTTTCACTGTTGTTTGTCTAAGAAGGTTTTGATCCCTCCATCTAGTTTGAATGAAAGTCTAGCAGGATATATTATCCTTGGCTGAAACCCTTTTTCATTCAGGGCTCGATAGATATCTTGCCATTCTCTTCTGGCTTTTAGAGTTTGAGTGGAGAAGTCTGCAGATAATCTTATGGGTTTTCCCTTGTATGTGACTTTTTGTTTCTCTCTTGCAGCCTTTAGGATCCTTTCTTTATCCTTACTTCTTCTCATTGTGACTATGATGTGTCTTGGTGTCTTCAGGTCTGGGTTGATTCTGTTTGGTACTCTCTGGGCCTCTTGAATCTTGATGTCCTTTCTGTTATTCAGGTCTGGGAAGTTTTCTTCTATTATTTCCTCTAGAATGTTTGCTTCCCCTTCCTCTCTTTCTTCCTTTGGCAGGCCAATTATACGAATGTTACTTCTTTTGAGATCATCCCATATGTCTCTGTTGTTGTAGTCAGTGTCTCTCAATCTCTTTTTAAGCTCTTTCACCTCTTTCTTCGTTTTCTCTACCTCATCCTCTGTCTGACTGATTCTGTTTTCTGCTTCTGTTAGTCTGCTTTCCCTTGCCTCAGCTTCTTTCTTCATTACAGCTATTTCAGCTTTCAGTTCTCTAATTGCCTCAAGATAATCAGTATTTTCCTTGGGGGTCTCAACTGTTGTTTCCCTAATACTACCTTTCTCCAGCAATGTTGTTTTCATTTCTGTGATTAATAAGTTTATTATTGCTTGCATACTTTTCTTATCTATGGTTACTTCTGGCTGATTTGGAGTTTCTTCTGGGCTCTTGTCTTCTTTCATTGGAGTAGCAGTTTTATTTGTTTTTGATCTACCCATTTTTTTTATTTGTGTGTTTCTTTTTTTATGCTCTGCTGTTCTTCAGCTGTTGTGTCTTGAGTACAAGCAACCTTGTACTAAATACCTTTTTGACAATTGCACTCACCAATCTCAGGAATTACAGTAGCAACTAAAGCAAGTATTGGAGCAGTTCAATCACTACCAGTTAGCCAAAGAATTTCTCCATTACGTGAAAAAATAGTAACCAAATCCCAGTGAAGAAGAAAGAGAAAAGAAAGAAGGGATAGCAAGAATAGACAGTTATGCAAATCTACTATCCACTGTATATTCTAGGGGTAACAAGAGGGGAAAGGGAACTAGAGTAGAGATATACACATAGAGAGTCCACTCTGAGTCAGATTTCTTCCCCAAAATAATTCACAAATTCAGAAAGGCAAAGAAGAAGGAAGAAGTGTATGACAATATAAAAAAAAAAGAAAAAGAAAAAAAATAAACAAGAGACAAGTGAGAGAAAGGGAAAAGATAAGAAAAAGAGCTGTAATTAAAGAGCAGTGAAAGGAAAGTTTTTTCTGATTACTTTATATTTAATTTAATTTAATTTATTTTTTTAATTAGCTAGGAGTAGGAGGGAGGGGAGAGTCTGTGGAGGAGGTAGGAGTAAGGAGACAAGTTCCTCCCACAATAGATAAGATGCCCACTACCCTAGCAATGAAAGATACCCTGAGAGTTAATTCTGATCAACCTAAAAGTGGGGGAAGATATATGCCTTTATATAATATTAATAATAAAATAGAGCAGGGTAAAAAAAAAAAAAAAAAAAGAAAACCCTGTCCCAGATTACCTCAAACCTCATGATCAGAGGCAGCTGATTGTTAAGAATGAGAAAAAAAATTTAAAAAAACCCTCAGGACTAGACAAGGATAGCTGAAATAGACATTTATGCAAGTCTACTATCCACTGTATATTCTAGGTGTGGCTAAAGGAGGAAGGGAAGTTGAACAGAGACACTCACAGTGAGAGTCCACACTGTGTCAGAATTCTTCCTCAAAATAATTCCCAAATGTGTATCAGTGAATTCAAAAAAGCACACTGTTTGGTGGTGTGGGGGCTGGGGCCTGTGGCTTTGGAAGCTGTAGGATTAAGGAAGAAAGGATGACAAGAATGAGAAAAAGAAAAAAAGAAGAAAGAGAGAGAAAAATGAAAAAGATAAGAAAAAGAACAGTCATAAAAGAGCAGTGAAAGGAAAGAGTTTTTTAATTATTTATTTTTTAATTATTTAATTAGCTATGCGGGGTGAGGTGGGAGGGCTTGGCTATTTAGAATGAAAAAAGGCCAGAGGTTTCAGAAGGGTATAGGCTTAGAATGAATGATACTCCCTGGTGGGATAGGAATTTGGTAAAGACAGAAGATCAGCAGGGGCGCCTGCTAGGAGCTGGTCCCCAGGGACTGGTTATAGGGAGGGGGACAGGGGAGGAGGTATGCTTAATAATTTAAAGGAAAAAAATTAGTTTTTTCCTTTTTTTTCTACTCTATTTCTTAACCCAAATTAAGTTATAGTCACCTCCTTGGTGTCACCGCTAGGACCTCTTATTGACTGGCCTACTAAAGGCAGAAAATCCTATCATTTCCAGAAGATGTGGTCAGAGCTCAAGCCAATAGTAGCTTCTCAGTCTGCCATCTTCTGGGAACCTCCCCTATTTTAAATTTTTTAATATTTATTTATTTTTCCCTTTTTTGTTGTCCTTGTTTTTTATTGTTGTTGTAGTTATTGTTGTTGTTATTGATGTTGTCGTTGTTAGATAGGACAGAGAGAAATGGAGAGAGAAGGGGAAGACAGAGAGGGGGAGAGAAATGTAGACACCTGCAGACCTGCTTCACCGCTTGTGAAGCGACACCCCTGCAGGTGGGGAGCCAGGGGCTGGAACCGGGATCCTTAGGCTGGAACCGGGATCCTTGCGCTTTGTACCACATGCCCTTAACCTGCAGCACTACAGCTCGACTCCCAATTATTTTTCTTTATTGGATAGAGACAGCCAGAAATTGAGAGGGTAGGGGGAGTCAGAGAGGGAAAGAGAGACACACGAGCATTGCTTTAATGTTTACAAAGCTTTCCCCCTGCAGGTGAGGACCGGGGGCTTGAACTCGGTCTTTGTGCATTATAACATGTGTTCTCAACCAGCTGCACCACCACTTGGCTTCCACAAGCAGGTGATCTTGATCTTACCTGGGCAGCTGTCTGGGTTACTGATCCAAGGTGGGGACAATACCAAGGGTGCTCCCACCTCAGCAGGTTGGAGGGGGGCTCTACTAAGGAGCCAGGAGATCTCCTGATCCTGGAACAGGTAGGGGTGCTCAACCCATCTCTAGACATGAACCCCAGTCCTTCCTGCTACAGTCTCTGGAACCCCAGAACTGGGCTACCTCTCCATTACCTGTTTTTGCCTTCTAAAATAAATATTCTATTTTTATTAGTGATTTAATACTGATTTACAAACTTTTAAGATAATAGGGGTATATTTCCATACAGTTCCCACTACCAGAGTTCTGTGTCTTATCCCCTCCATTGGAAGCTGCAGTAGTTCTCCGAAGGTCACAGATATGGGCTGATTCTCTCCGTGTGTGTGTGTGTGTGTGTGTGTGTTCTCCCATTTTCTAGTAGTTTTGTTTTCACTTCCTTTCTAGTTCACCCCACACCTATTATTACTTCCAAGTGCTTTTCATTTTTTTCCTTTTTCTTTTCTCAAATAGGTGAAATAGTGCCTGGATTCCTTTGGTATTTTCCTTTCATTGATGGTATAAAAACAAGGTTCTTGGTGACCAATGCTTCAGCTCCTGGTAGGTTGAGGGTACAGAGCCCTCTGGTTTATTTCCCTTAATGTTTAATCCTCTGGGAGTATCGACCAAACATATTTATAGGAGGTCTGGCTTCTGTAATTGCTTCTGCGATGGACATAGATGTTTGCAGGTTGATCCATACCCCCAACCTCTTTTTGTCTTTCTCTAGCAGAGTAGTGCTCTGGAGAGTTGAGGCTTCAGGAAGCATTGTTGAGGTCATTTGCCCAGGGAAGTTAGGATGGAATCATAGTAGCATCTGGAACTTGGTGGCTGAAAGGTAGTAAGGTGGAAAGCAGGACAAAGTGTCTAATAAACAGTAATAGTGCAGATGAAAGTAAGGCCATTAGTGTGGAAGGAAGCTAGGGAGTCTATTTTAGGCATGTTCCTAGTAGTCTATGTCTTAGTAATCTTTACTTAAGCTTGATAGCTAACATGGGGGTGGACAAGAAATATTGTCTGGGAATATGGTGTCAGCATTGATTGTAGAACCAGGAAGCAGGATTAGGGCAGAGAGTCATTTGCAAACTTGAAGAAAGTATATACATGCAATGAACTGTCACAGTGATCTAAGCTGGATCTAAGCTGGAGTGATCTAAGCTTGTATTGAAAGAAATATTCCTTATTTACTTTAAAATGAAGGTTTATTGGGGCTGGGTGGTGATGCACCTGGTTGAGAACATATGCTCCCATAAGCCAGGACCTGGGTTCAAGCCCCTAGTCCCTTCCTTCAAGGGGAGGGGGAATTTCTTGAGTGGTGAAGCAGGTCTTCAGGTGTCTCTCTGTTCCTCTCTCTCTCTCTCCCCTTCCCTCTCAGTCTTTAAGTTCCATCAAAAATAACAGGGATACATAGCTGCTGGGAGTGGTGAATCATTGTGCAGGCACTGAGCCCCAGCAATAAAAAAAATTAGGGGGCTAGTAGAGCTCACATTTTACCATACACAGGAACTGGGGTTCAAGTTCCTAGCCAACACATGAAAGCCAACTCTCTCTGTCTTATTATTTATCTGGAATAAAATGAGATTCTGCTGGGAGTGGTAAGATCACACCATTATGAAACCCTGATAGCAATGAAAAGTAGTACTTAATTGATGAGAGAGAGAGAACATTTTTTTGACAATTGCTAGGGAGTGAACTTGAGGCCTCATGCCTGCAAGTCCTACACTTTCTTGCTGAGCTGCCTCCCCTGCCACCTGCTCCCCTTTTCTGGAGCCCTGGGCACCTCTGCTTCTGCCACAAGCTCCTGTGAGCTGAGGTTACAGGGAAGTGCCAGGTTCTGCCCTGGGAATATTTACCAAATACAGTCCCTGTCCTCCTGGGCTGTCCTGCACTCAGCATGAGCAGGACAGAAAGAGTGGAGGCCTGGCAGGCCCTTCCCTGTCTCCAGGAGCCCTCTCCAGTGGAGTCACAGCAAGGCTCAGACCTGTGTTTCTGATGCTCATTTTTTTCCCTTTTACAGTGAGGGAGACACTGGGGGGAAGAAGGTGATAGGGAGACAGAAAGACCACCTGCAGCACCACTTCAGTGCTTGTGAAGCCTCCCCATGCAGGTGGGGACTGGGGACTTGATCCTAGGTCCTTGCACATAGTAACATGTGCACTCAACCAGGTGCATCACTGATAGATCCCCTTTATTTCCCTTTTAAGATTTATTTGCTTTTTTAGTGAGAGAGCTCATGTGTGAGGGGTCAGAGCATCACTCTGGCCATAAGTGGTGCTGGGGATCGAACCTGGGGTAGCAGGTTTGAAAAGCCTGCATTCTGTTCTCTGCCACCTTCCTGCCTGCTCTTGTCCTTGTCTTGTCTGAGTTCAGAACACACTGGTTCTTTTTCCTTAATGCCCTTTCTTTCTCCCCCTTTTTATTTATAAAATAAAAATTAGAAAATATTGATAAAACCATATGATAAGAGTGGTAAGATTCCACACAGTTCCCACCACCAGGGTTCCACATCCCATCCCGTCCACTAGAAGCTTTCCTATTCTTTATCTCTCTAGGAGCATGGACCCAGGATCATTGTGGGGTGCAGAAGGTGGAAGGTTTGGCTGAACATGGGCATTGGCAGGTCGATCCATACTCCCACCCTGTTTCTATCTTACCGTAGTGGGACAGAGCTCTGGAGAGGGGGTTCCAGGATACACTGATAATGTCATCTGCCCAGGGAAGTCAGGTAATGTCCTCTGGGAACATCAGTACTCTGATTGAGTTATCTCCCTGGCCTGTCTCTGTGTCTTTTTTGAATATTCCCAAGCATTCACTTCATGAACCATGCAGTGTTTGTGAAGGTCAGTGACTCAGATCCACCACCTTCCAGGGAGCCTTTATTCTCTGGATCCAAAATTGGCTTAACACATGGAATAGGTCGGTGAGGACCTTGGGGCTTCCAGGAAGGGCCAATGGAGATGATAATGTGAGGACTTTGGCCATAACATACATTAAACCCAGCAGGCAGATAGCCAAGCCTTCTGCCGAAAAACATTCTGCTCTACCATACATGCAAGCCTTTCTGCTTCTTAAGACCCCCCAAGGAAAGACCTCTAGGGAAATGCCTACACTCTCAGCAGCTGAAGATTCCCAAGAGCCTCACAGATGCTCCTGGTACTCTCTACAGCCTTTCCAGCTGAGCTCAGCCTGGTGGTCCTGTCTAGAGGTGTGTGAGAGAGAGAGAGACAGAGGAGCTCTTTCTTTTGAGCAGTTCCTTCCTTCCTTCCTTCCTTCCTTCCTTCCTTCCTTCCTTCCTTCCTTCCTTCCTTCCTTCCTTCCTTCCTTCAAGTATCTTTCAGTTTTTCCCCTCAAAGAAAATCTAATTGCATCCCGGGAAGAGTACAGGACTTGCATGTATTTGATTCCTGGCAACATATATGCCAGAGCAGTGACCTGGTTTCTCTTTGTCATAAATAAAACTTTAAAGACTGACAAAGAAAATCCGGTTCCTTCAACCATTTCTCAAGCACCTCACTCTTTAATTCCTAATCACGTTTGCAATTTCTATTCTCTAAATCTTCCCCAGATATTGCTTTTTCAAGTGAGACCTTAAATTGAACACATTGCAAGTTTGGAGACTTTAATAGGATAATTTCTTCTCAGCATCCACATATATTTTTTATAACAGGATAGTGATAAGAAATTAATGTGTTCATCTTTTTCTTTCTGTCAGACTCTGTTTTGGAGGCTTGTTTTTTTTCTTTTTGACATGTTTTAATCTTTAGAACAAGAAGTTTATGAAGAAGACATTATTAGCTTGTTTTATAGGTGGGAAAATTTTGGCCCAGAGAAGTTAGGTAAATTGTTCAAAGTCACACAGCCAGTTAATGTGAAACTTTGGCAGGGGCTGGGTGGAGGATGCTACAGAGGACTAAGCTGACTTCTGTAAACATGGTAATTTATGAATATCTCTATGACAGAAAACCTGCCAACCTAGAAGAAATAGGTAAATTAAACATTTTTTTATTATCTTTATTTTGTTTAATAGAAACAGCCAGGAATCAAGAGGGAAGGGGGTGATAGGGAGAGAGGCAGAGAGACACCTGCAGCACTACTTCGCCACTTGCAAAGCTTTCCCCCTGCAGGAGGGGACCATGGACTTGAACCCATGTCCTTGCACACTGTAATACGTGCGCTCAACCAGGTGCACCACCACTTGGTCCCCGAAATTGATAAACTTTTATAATTCTACAACCTCCTAAGACTATGCCACGAAGATACAAAAATCTAAATAAATTGATTACTTAAAAATATTTATAAAATAAAAAATATTGACAAAGCCATAGGATAAGAGGGGTACAATTCCACACAGTTCCCACCACCAGAACTCCATATCCCTTGAAAGCCTTCCTATTCTTTATTCCTCTGGGAGTATGGACCCAGGATCATTATGGGGCACAGAAAGTGGGAGGTCTGGCTTCTGTAATTGCTTCCCTGCTGGACATGGGCATTGGCAGTTCAACCCATACTCCCAGTCTGCCTCTCTCTTTCCCTAGTGATCAAAGGTGATTCTTACCAAACAATTAAAGAAGATATCTATTGCTCTCAAACTCTTCCAAAAAGTGGAAGAGGACCATTATAGGTCAATATTTGTGATGAACACTTGTGTAAAATCTTCCACAGCACAGACTCCATTTATATATTATAGTTTCTATACAGTATTTTTAATTAAAAAATGAAAAAAAATGTACATGTGTATGGTTTCCCAGTTCTATGTGACAGGTGTCTGCTATATATTCTTATCCCCCTCCATCCGGGGCCCCATATCCCTTCTCTCCCTAGGCCTTTTATTCCATTCCGTCCCCAGTGTCCCTTGCGTTGGTGCAGTACAACATCCTCAGTCCCAGTTTCATCCTGTGTTCTCCTTTTCTAACTGTTTCCCAGGTTTCACTTACATGTGGAATCATCCTGTATTTGTCCTTTTTTCTAGACATAACCTTCCCAAAACGTTTCTTTCTGCAAAACTCTTCTTTCAAAGTGAAAATGAAGGAAAGATTGAGATTTGAGAGTTTCTGTTCTGATGCCTAGGCCTTTGATAGTTGGCCTTTTCACCGTTGGTCATATGATTCTCTCCTTTATTCCCTCCATTTTCCTGTATGTTTCCTCCTTTTGTTGCTGTTGTTTGAGTTTCCATTTCGATTCTATCACGTATTACCTCATCTAGACTTAGAATTCCTTTAGTTCTTTTCCTGTAGGAGTTTTTTTTTCAGTCATTCTTGCAAGACAGGGTTGGTGGTGGTGAATTCCTTTAGTTTCTATATATTTGGGAGGCAGTGAGTCAGGTCTTTCTCTTTTCCTCTTTATCTCCCCTTTTCCTCTCAAATTTTCTCTGTCCTATAAAATAAAATAAAGATAAATAGAAAGGCCTGACTTCAGGCCCAGAGGCACTCATTGTTCCAAAGACTACTAAAAAAAAAAAGGTCACTTCTAGTGGCTTGCATTAGCTTTTCTTTGTCTTTTTTTGGGAAAGTTTTATAATGATGTATCATGGTGTGGGTCATTTATGGTGTGAGCCATAAACCCTGGGTGTTCTTTCAGTTTCCACTATGTTTTTAATTTCAGCCTTTCCCAGGTGTGGAAAGTTTTCCTGTATGATTCTTCTGAATATAATCTCTGCTCTTTTTTACTTCTCTTTATCTTCAGGAATTCCAATAACTCATATGATATTTTTTTCTGATAGAGCCTACTATTTTAACCAGAATTGACCCATTTTTCATGAATCTTTCCTCTCCAACAGCTTTGCACTCAGAGACTATGTTGGCTTTATCTTTTTAAAAATTATTTTTATTGATTTAGTAATAATCCACAAGACCATAGGATAAGAGGGATACAATTCCACACAATTCCCACCACAAGAGTTTCACATCTCATCCCCTCCATTGGAAGCTTTCCTATTCTTTATTCCTCTGGGCGCACAGATCCAGGATCATTATGGGGTGCAGAAGCTGGAAGGTCTGGCTTCTGTAATTGCTTCTCTGCTGGACATGGACATTGGCAGGTCAATCCATACTCCCAACTTGTTTCTTTCTTTCCTTTTTAAAAAATGTTTATTTATTTACTTCCTTTTGTTGCCCTTGCTGTTTTTATTGTTGTAGTTATTATTGTTGTTATTGATGTCATTGTTGGATAGGACAGAGAGAAATGGAGAGAGGAGGGGAAGACAGAGAGGGGGAGAGAAAGATAGACACTTGCAGACCTGCTTCACCACCTGTGAAGTGACTCCCCTGAAGGTGGGGAGCCAGGGCTCAGATCAGGATCCTTAAGCTGCTCCTTGTGCTTTGCGCCATGTGTGCTTAACCTGAGGCGCTACCCTCCACTCCCCCAACTTGTTTCTATTTCCCCTAGTAGGGCAGAACTCTTGGAGAGATGGGGTTCCAGGGTACATTGGTGAGGTCGTCTGCTGAGGGAAGTTAGATTCGTGTCATGGTAGCACGGACAACTTGGTGACTGAAAAGCATTAAGATATAAAGCAGAACTAATTGTTTAATAATCAGGTTGTGGACCTTTACAGGACCTTGCTCTCAATGTGGAACAACAATGGTAGAGACTGCCCCACTCTCCTAAGGGAGTCTGGGTCAACATACTCTGCTACTTGAGAAAGATGTCTTAAAATGAATGCAAACTAGAATGTTCCTGGCTATGACCACGTAATGCAAGCTTAGACCAGCAGGAATGCAGAGGTTACACAGGCTCCTCTACTAAATATGAATAGACATGGACCTTGGGTCATATCAGTGGGATTTACAGTTAATGGTATTTCTATACTTTCCCCATATTTGGGAACTAATTTATTCCCTGATCCAGCTTTCTAGTCCTTTTCCAACTCTGACACCATTTCCCTTGACAAAACTTCTAGCCCACTTGCATGTTAGCTATTGAACTCAGGCAAAATTAGTAAAGTCATGGGTCCCTTGGAATACATCTAAAATAAACTCCCTAGTTTTTTCCAAAATGGAGACCCCAAATCTCATCTGCTATATTCTTACCTTTAGGTGGTTTCATCTTATAACCTTGCTATTCTGCCCTCTAAGTGAATTATTCTATTTATAGGGCCCCCAATATTAGCCCTCACTCCTTTGAGAGCATGCTTAACTTCATGAATTTCCATTTGAAGTTTTACTTTTGAATTTTATAGTTCTTTGGTGCAATGTTCTTTAAGATAATTGTCAGTCAAAGTTCAGGGCACCAGTATGCCGGGCTAGCTTCGCAGTGGGCGACAGACGACCAGGGACACATGGCTGAGCGGAGAAGCAGTATTTCTTTATTCATGAGCGAACAGTTAAAAAAACTAATCTAATCTAATCACCACACAATTCTGTCCTGCCTCTCCTCCTGCGGCAGCGTCAGGAACCAAGGAAGTATGTATGATAGGGGCGGGGAGAAGGAAGAAGCTAGGAACTAGCAAGGACTAAACCAAAATCTCCTGGAGGCAGGGGGAGTGAGAACAAACCAATGTAACAGAATGACCATGCAAATAGACCACAACGTCAAGCAATGTAACAGAAGGGATCCCAGAGGCAGAACTAGAAGCATACCAACAATAATAAATTTGTGTTTGTATGTTATGGTTGGAGTTTTGAATTGCCTTCAGACTCTGTGGGATGTAGCAAAATCCATCAGTAAGTTTAGAGCAATACAGGGCTACATTAACACGCAGCAAGGACCTCAAGTAAGCTACTTAACATCACAACTGAGTTAACTAGAAAAGGAGCAACAAAGAGACCGAAATTCAGCAGCAGGAAGGAAACAGTCAAGATCAGAGCATAAATTAATAAAATAGAATCCAAAAAGATAATTCTAAAGATTAAAGAAACCAAGAGCTGGCTTTGAAAGGATAAATAAAATAAAACAGATAAACCACTCGCTAGGCTTACAAAAAGAAAAAGAGAGAAAGATATGATAAAAACAGTCAGGAATGAGAAAGATGAAATTATAGCTGAAGACGGGAATATACAAAGAATCATACATGAAAATTATGAGCATCTCTATGGAAATAAATTGGACAACCTTGAAGAGATGGATGCATTTCTAGAATCATAGCACCCTTTCAAGCCTAACCCAAGTGGGGAAGTAGATAGCTTAAACAAGTCAGTAACCAGTACAGAAATTGAATTGGTCATAAAAAATCTTCCCAAGAATAAAAGCCCTGAAGCAGATGACTTTACTAACAAATTTTATAAGACTCTCAAAGAAGAACTAACATCAACTCTCCTCAAACTCTTCTACAAAATCGAAGAGGGCAATCTCTCCCAAACATATTCTATGAGGCAACACTTTGATCACCCAAACAGAAAATGACTCTACCAGAAAAGAAAACTATAGATGAATACTGATGCAAAGATCCTAAAGAAGATATTGGCAAATTGAATCCAACAACATATTAAGAGAATAATTCAGGGGACAAGCAGGGGTACATCTGGTTGAGTGAACAGGTTATAATGCACAAGGACCTGAGTTCAAGGCCCCAGTTTCCTCTGCAGGGAAAAAGTTTCACAAACAGAGAAGCAGTGCTACAAGTCACTCCCCCCTCCTTCCGTCTACCTTTCCCCTCTGAATTTATATGTTTATATCCATTTAATAAATATATAAAACATTTAAAAAAGAGAGAAAATAATTCACCAGGACCAAGTGGGATTCCTCCTTGGGAAGCAGAGATGGCCCAGCACGTGCAAGTAGATCAATGTAATTCATTGTATCAACAACAACAAAAAAAAGATCAAAATCACATGATTATATCAATTGATGCCAAAAACACATTTGACAAGATCCAACACCTACTTATGGTAAAAAAATTGGGAATAGAGGGACAATTCCTCAACACAATAAATACCATTGATAAAAAAAAAAAAAAACCCTAAAATTGGGAACCAGACAAGGCTATCCTCTGTCTTCACTGTTATTCAACACAGTGAATAACAGTGAGGTCCTAGCCACTGCAATAGACAAGAAAGAGATATTAAAGGTGTACAGATTAGAAAAGAAAAAACAAAATCAAACTATCACTGCTGATGACATGATATCATTCCTAGAGAACACCGAAGACTCCACTGAAAACTACTGGGCATAATGAATAAATTCAGTCAAATGGCAGAATATAAAAGCAATACACATAAATTGGTGCCATTTCTGTATACAAACAAGGAGTTAGAGAAAAAGGACATGAAAGACTCAATTCCATGCCCAATCAAACATCCAAATGTAAAATACCTTGGGGTATATCTCATGAAAGAAGTGAAGGGCCTTTACAACAAAAACCATAAGACATTGCTAAAAGAAATAGAGAAGGATACACAAAGATGTATCCTTGTTCCTGAATTGGAAAAAAAAAACATTATTAAAATGGCCATTATACCAAAGGCCATCTACAATTTCAATGAAATTCTTATCAACACCCTAATGGCATTTTTTTCAAGCAAATTGAACAACTTGTCCAAAGATTTGTGTGGTGTTGTATGCTTTACATTGGGTCGTTCTAGTTCTCCCCCGCCAAGAGAATTGGATCAGTCCTGCTAATTTCGCAGGCCCGCTTGGCCCCACCCCAAGGAACCCCGAGAGAGGGTTTCAGGGTTCCTGAGTTCCGGAGTTAGAGAGTGCTTGGTGCTGCTGCAGAGAAAGAGGCAGCAGAGTTCTGTTTGGTGATTAGTTTGGTTTAGTTTATGAATCGTTGTTCCTGAATAAAGAAATACAGCTTCCCTGCCTAGCCGTATGTCTCTGGTCGTCTCTGTTACCCGCCGGTGAAGCTAGCCCGGCCAGCTGGAGCCGTCGAAATTTTAACAACAGTGTGGAACCACACATAAAAAAAAACCAAAACCTGCCTGTTTTAGTTATATTCCAAAGGGCCTATGACTTTACTAGTTTTTTTCCTGAGCCTAACATCTGATATGCAGGTGGATCCAAGTTGTTGTCTGAGGAGATGATGCCATGGCTGGAAAAAGGACCAGAAAGCTGGACCAGGGAAGAGAGTAGCTCCCAAATATGGGAAAGGGGTATAAATATTGTTGACTGTAAACCCCATTGATTTGATCTAGAGCCCATATTCAGCATAGGAGCCTATGTGACCTCTGCATCCCTGTAGATCTGAGCTCACATTCTGTGGTTATGAGTAGGAATGTTATAAGTTGCACTAATTTCAGGACCCATCTTCCTCAGGTGGTAGATAGATTATGTTATCTAGCTTCTCTTCGGATTCTGGAACATTCTCTACCATTGTTGATCCACATTGAGGGCAAGGTCCTATGGGGGCCCACCAAGGGGCTCATTATGTTGTTCCTGATGGAGATGACCAGTGACAATGGAGAGTTTGAGGTCTAGGCTCATCATGTCGGTGTGAGAATCCCAGGATTCCCCGGCTAGGGCCCCAGATGATGGGGTGGCCTGATAGTGACTAAAGAGTCATCAGGAAAAAACTAGTATAGTTATGGGCCCTTTGGAATATAACTAAAATAGGTTTATTAGCTATCTCCAAAGTTGAGACCCCCAAATCTTCATCTGCAATACTCTAGCCTTTAGATTCATGATTACTTAACAATTTATTTGGCTTTATGTGTTAACTGTTTTTTCAGCCACCAGGTTCCAGATGCTACCATGATGCCAACCGGACTTCCCTGGTTAGACAACCCCACCAATGTGTCCTGGAGCCTTGCTTCTCCAGAGCCCCACCCCACTCAGGAGAGAGAGAGACAGGCTGGGAGTATGGATCAAACTGTCAATGCCCAAGTTCAGTGGGAAAGCAATTACAAAAACCAGACCTTCCACCTTCTGCACTTCATAATGACCCTGGGTCCATACTCCCAGAAAGTTAAGTAATAGGAAAACTATCAAGGGATGGGATGGGATACAGAGTTCTGGTGGTGGGAATTGTGTGGAGTTGTACCCTTCTTATCCTATGGTTTTGTTAATGTTTCCTTTTTATAAAAATAAATAAATAAATTAAAAAAAACCACAGATAGCCAAAGCATTTCTGAGAAAATGGGAAAAATATGGAGGCATCAGACCCTATAACTTCAGTTTATACTACAAATCAATAGCAATCGAAACAACATGGTACTGGAATAAAAATGGACACTTGGATCAATGGAACAGAATTGAAAACCTAAATATGAACCCACACATATATAATAACCTAATATATGTAAAAGGGGCCAAGACCATTTAATGAGGTAAAGAAATTGTCTTCAACAAACGGTGCTGGGAAAATTGGACAGCCACATGTAGAAAAGTGAAACTAGATCACCACCCAAAACCATGCACCAAAGTCAAATCAAAATGGATCAAAGATCTGGATATTAAACTAGAAACTCTAAAATAAATAGAAGAAAACATCAGTAAAACGTTGCAGGATCTTCATGTCAAAGGTGTATTTAGAGACTCAAGCTCATGGGCATGGGAAACGAAAATATAGAAAAAATAGAACCTACTTGAGGCTATATTTATAAAATGGTAAATTTGCTAGGTACATAAAATCACGGTAGCAGGGAGTCAGGCGGTGGTGCAGCGGGTTAAGTGCACATGGCACAAAGTGCAAAGACTAGCAAAAGGATCCCGGTTTGAGCCCCTGACTTACCACCTGCAGGGGAGTCACTTCACAAGCAGTGAAGCAGGTCTGCAGGTGTCTGTCTTTCTCTCCCCCTTCTGTCTTCTGCTCCTGTCCCCATTTCTCTCTGTCCTATCTAAGAAGGATGACATCAATAACAACAACAATAACAACAACAACAACAAAGGCAACAAAAGGGAAATAAATTTAAAAAAAAATCATGGTAACAAAATAAAGAGGGAAAGGCCAGCCAGCCCGGTGGCATGGGCCACAGTCCTTAAGCATTGTTCACCAGTGAGAGAAGATAGACACACGACTAGGCTAAAGGTAAGCAGGAAGGAGTGATGAAGAGGTGAAAGGCAAAAAGTGAAAAGAGGTCAAATTTTGGCTTGATGCTTGATTAAATAATCTCTCATACCTGTAATCCCTTGCAAGTGTATGTTCTTTACTACAGGTCTTGATATCAACCATAGGATCATTATGTACATAGCCCATAATTTCTTTTGCTTATAGTCAGTGAACAGTGCATTTCCAACATGAAAGCAAGAGGAAAAAAATAGGATTATGTGAAACTAAAGAGCTTCTGCATATCAAAAGCAGACTTCACAAGGGTAACAAAACAACTCAGTAAATGGAAGATATTTGCATATTACACATCAGACAAGTGACTGATACTAAACATCTATACAGAATGTATACAAATCTACAAAAGAAGCAAAATTAACCCAATAAAAAGTAGGCTAAAGATATAGTTTTCCAAAGAAGATATATACATGGCCTACAGACACGAAAAATGCTCCACTTCACTTATCATTAGAGAAATGCAAATTAAAACTACACTGAAATAGCACCTGAGGAATGACTTCCATCAGCAAACCAGGAAATGACAGGTATTGGTGAAGTTGTGGAGAAAAAGGAACTCTGCTACACTGCTGGTGAGAATGCAAACTGGTACAGACCCTTTGGAAGACTATATGGACAGTCCTTAAAGAAATAAAAATGGAATTACCAAAAAAAACCAAAAAGGAATTACCTTCTGATCCACCAGTACAATCCTTAGGTATTTATCTAAAGGACACTGACACACTAAAGGACTTTGAAGAGACATATGTATCCCTATGTTTACAGTTGCATTATTCACAATAGGCATATGTATCCCTATGTTCATAGTTGCATTATTCACAATAGGCATATGTATCCTATGTTCATAGTTGCATTGTTCACAATAGACATATGTATCCCTATGTTCATAGTTGCATTATTCACAATAGGCATATGTATCCCTATGTTCATAGTTGCATTATTCACAATAGGCAAAGATTGTAATCAGTCTAAGTGCCTGTCAACAGGTGACTAGCTAAAGAAGTTATGCAATGTATATACCATGGAATACTACTCTGCAATCAAAAAAGATGATATTGTAAAAATGAAGGTGAAGGAAAACTATTATCATTATTATTATTTTTGCAGAATGAGTTCTTCATTAGCAGATCAATCCAAGGAAAAAGAGATAGAAGGAATTACTGGCATGAAGAATGAGGGTGACTATGTGGATAAATCTGTCAGAAATACCAACTGAATAAAATAATTAACATGAGCTACTTTTTTTTTTGCCTCCAGGGTTATTGCTGGGGCTCAGTGCCAGCACTAACAATCCACTACTCCTGGTGGAAGATTTTTCCTTTTTTCCCCCCTCCCATTTTATTTGATAGAATAGAGAGGCATTGAGAAAGGAGGGGGAGATAGAGAGGGAGAGAGAAAGACACTTGCAGGAGTTGGGTGGTAGCACAGTGGGTTAAGCACATATGGCGCAAAGCTCAAGGACCAGTGTATGGATACCGATTCGAGCCCCCAGATCCCCACTTGCAGGGGAGTCACTTCACAGGCAATGAAGCAGGTCTGCAAGTATCTTTCTCTCCCCCTCTCTGTCTTCCCCTCCCTCTCCATTTCTCTCTGTCCTATCCAACAACAACGACATCAGTAACAACAACAATAATAACTACAACAACAATAAAAATAAACAAGGGCAACAAAAGGGAAAATAAATAAATATTAAAGAAAAGGAAAAGAAAAAGACACTTGCAGGCCTGCTTCACTGCTTGTAAAGCATCCTCCATGGAAGTAGGATACAGGGGACTCAAACCCAGATCCTTGCGTGGATCCTTGAGCTTAGTACTATGTGTGTTTAACCGGGTGTGCCACTGCTGGTCCCCGATCATGAGCTGCTTTTTGTGGAGTATTTTGCTCCTGGAAATGAACACATACGTTTATTTACTCTTCACAACAGTCTTATGATTAGTCCCATTTGGAATACAAGGGAACCAAGGCTTGGGGATATTAATAGCTTGTCTGGGCTCTTATAAATAGCAAACTTGAATTAATCTTACTACTAAGTTTCTGCTTTCCCTACTAAACTGTTATGCTTATCTAAAGTGTCAGAGGGCAGATGGGGTGGACATCCTTCTGGGTCAGTGACTTTAGTTGTCATCCATGTGCTCCCCATTCATGGTGGAAGGTTAATGTAAAAAACAAAAACAAAACAAAACAAAATAAAACAAAACAAAACAAAATAAAACAAAACAAAACAAAAACAAACAAGTGAAAAAAAAAAACACCTCCTGAAGACTTGGCCATAGTAGCTAGTTGGATGGCTTCCTCTCTCTATTGGGTTGTTGAATTCATTCTACCCCAATAGCTTCTTTCTCTCAGCCCACTAAATTACTAGTCAATCCTGCAAGATCCAAACAAACAAACAAAAAAATCCAAACTCATACTCTAGCTGTGAAGTCTTTCTTGACATTTCTGTTTATTCCTATCACTTCCCTTTTAGCTTGCCTTCAGGATGTAGACATGAGTTTATTGTTAAAGATGCTCTCATTTGTATTTAAGTCATGACTTACCTTGCCTCTAGAGTATAAGGTCCTGGAAGGTAGAGATCACGATTTCTTTGATATTTTACCTCCCTGTAGGCTTAGGATACCTGACACTGAGGGTAGATATGCGTTAATTTGTTAATTACAACACACCAGTTCCACCTCTGGCATTGAAGCTTGAAGCCAGTGTTTCCGACATGAATACCTTATGAACCACTGCAGAGTGAGTGTTCGAAGTTGCCTGAATAAAGCTCAGTGGGGGTCCAGTCATGGCTTTATCTACACAGAAGCAAGACTTCCAGTTTGAAGTGTGAGCAGTGAAGTCTGCTGAGTTATATTTGGGTTCTTTTTTTTTTTTTTTTTCATTTATAAAAAGGAAACACTGACAAAACCATAGGATAAGAGGCATACAACTCCACACTATTCCCACAATCAGAATTCCGTATCCCATCCCCTCCTTTGATAGCTTTCCTATTCTTTAACCCTCTGGGAGTATGGACCCAAGGTCATTGTGGGATGCAGAAGGTGGAAGGTCTGATTTCTGTAATTGCTTCCCTGTTGAACATGGGCATTGACAGGTCGATCCATACTCCCAGTCTGTCTCTCTCTTTCCCTAGTGGGGCAGGGTTCTGGGGAATCAGAACTCCAGGACTGGTGATGGGGTTGTCTGTCCAGGGATGGTGGGGTTGTCTGTCCAGGGAAGTCTGTTTGGCATAATGCTAGTATCTGGAACCTGGTGGCTGAAAAGAGAGTTGACTCATAAAGCCAAGCAAGTTATTGACTAATCATGAACCTAAAGTCTGGAGTAGTGCAGAAGAAAAGTTGTGTGTGTGTGTGTGTGTGTGGGGGGGGCATCTCAATTCTGTAGATAGCTAGTAGACATATTTTAGTTATATTCCAAAGGTCCTGTGGCTATACTATTTTTCCCCCTGAGTCTGAAATCTGATATGCAGGTGGATCCTAGTTATTGTCTGGGGAGATGATGTCATGGCTGGAAAAAGGACCAGAAATCTGGATCTTGGAAGGGAGTAGCTCCCAGGATTTGGATTATCTAACAGCACAATTCTCAAGCAACAGCAAGAACAGTTGTTGAGTGGAATTTGACTTCCTCCTAGGATCTTCTGTCAGACTGATTTGTGTGAGGCATCAGAGTCAAGTCACTCCAGATGTTCCCTTAGTCCCATCCCAGCAGGTGCCACCTCAGAGCTCTGGAGCCCTCCTGCTGATCCATCACTGATTCTTAATCTGCTATTCTCTGATGCTGATATTCATGGAAGTCTAGACACATCTGTGAGTAGAGAGGACACCCAGAAGAGTACCTGTTGTGAATATTAATGAGTGTTCCATAATGAGACTGGGACACTTTTGTGCTAGTGGGAGCATAGAGACAGACAACACCTGCTTGAGGAAGATGAAAGAATAGATACTGGCATTCCTGGCTGGGCAAGATGCACAAGGAGAGCTGAGTGGGTGGATATAAAATGACTTAAGTAGATATTGGATTATTCTTAGCTGGGCAGAGGTTAGGAGGAATGTGAGGCAGTGAAGGGATTAGATTAAGAGTTAGTTCTGGGATTTATTGAGGATCTTGTCTGCACTCAGTTTTGTGTTGAGAAGCAGCTAGAAGGGAGAGAAATAGCTCCTGTTTTGACCTCAGCTAAAGGTGAAGAAAAGGCAAAGGAAATGTGTATCAGACAGAAGATGTAACATATACAGTGGTCCACATCATTGTTATTTCATGTGTGAATATCTCTATATATCTTTGTCTATCATCTATCTATCTATCTATCTATCTATCTATCTATCTATCTATCTATTATCATCTGTTATCTACCTATCTATCTATATTCCCTTATATACTGGATAGAAGCAGAGAGAAATCAATAGGGAAAGGGAAGACAGAGGAGAGAGAAAGGAAGATACTCGCAGCACTGCTTTACTCCTTGTGAACCTTCCCCCATGTAGGGAGCATAGGTTTGAACCCTGACCCTTGAACATTGTAACATGTGCACTCTACTGGGTGTGCCACAGCCTACACCCAACTATATCTTTTTTGGTTTTGGTTGATTGGGGGGGGAGGGAGAAGGGGAGGGAGAGGGAGAGGGAGAGAGAGAGAAAGAAAGAATATAGCATCACTTAGCTCTGGCATATGTTAGGCATCAAACTGGAATCTCATCGTGCAAATCCTGTACTCTACTGCAAAGCTATCCCACTGATCCCTCTAGTTTGCATTTCATATAAACTGTGCTTAATTGGTGGGGATTTTTTGACTAAGCGCAGCAATGAGGCAAACTTCACTGAACTGATTCATGACCTAATCCTACACACACACACACACACACACACACACACACACACACACACACACACGAGCACACATGTACACACACATTCATTATTTTAGTTGACATATCTGAAAACTGATTGATCTAAGGAATATTTTAAATTATAAAATTCTTATCAAATTCCTTTTTATAAATAAAAAAGAAAGAAAAAAAAATTCTGACCAAAACATCTTGCTGGGGGATTTGCGAGGAGTTGTAGAAAGTTCGAAGCTCCCTCCAGTGGTGCAACTGGTTAGCACGCGGTGCTTAGATAGAAAGTTTGCATATCAATTTGGAATGAATCAACATCTTTACCATGGTGAGTCTTCCAGTCTGTGGACACAGGTACATCTCCCCACTTAATGTGAGTGTTCACTACCTTCACACTGATACTATCAACATAAGTACTTGTATATATATAAAACATATATATATATATATTATGAAGACATACCAAAAGAGTAAATAAAAATTTAAAAATAATGTATGATATCATTTTGTATATTTTGAGGTTGTATAAATTGCATCACACTGTCAAATAGTACCTATTAAAATTTTTATTAGTGATTTGAATTGATTTCCAAAATTAAGAGACAGTGTGATTTCCCGCCATTCCCACCACCAGAGTTCTGTGTCCACATTCCTTCCATTGGGAACTGCAGTAGTTCTTCCAAGGTGACAGATATGGGTTGACTGTTACTTCTACAACTATCTATATTTATATGTTTTTGCTCATTTTTTCCTAAGATTCTGCCTTCCCTTCCTTCCCAAGTCACATCTACATTTACTACTATTTATGAATTGCCTTCATTTTTTCTCCTCTCTCTCGATACTGATGGAGCTGAAGTTCATATCCTTCTGGTCATCTTCCCCTAACATTTCTCTCCCTCTGGGAGTATGAACAGAAATTCTTTTTTTTTTTTTTTCAAAGCAGCTTTATATTTACAAAAACATTGAGCAGTTGGTGCAGAGATTACTCACAAAGCCCTACTCCCCCATCATGTCCTCTCTTAGCTACTTACTATGATACATTTTGAACAGAAATTCTTTTTGGAATGCAGAAGGTGGAAGGTCTGGCTTCTGTAATTCCCTCTTCACTGGACATGGGTGTTGGTAGGTCAATCTAGACTCCCAGCTTGTTTCTATCTTTCCCTAGTGGGGTAAGGCTCTGAAGGGGTGGGGTTCCAGGACACATTGGTGAGGTTGTCTTCCCAGGCAAGTCAGGTTGATCTCATGGTAGTGTCTGCAACTTGGTGGCTGAAAGGCAGTAAGATATAAAGCATGATGAAATGTTTAATAAATAGGAACCAAAAAGTAGGAATAGAACAGATGAGAATAGTGATCTTACGGTGAGGAGAAGCTAGGAAATCTACTTTAAATATGTCCCTTGGAAACCATAACTTGAGTGATTTTTGCTTGAGCCTTATAGTGAACATGCAGGTGGACTATTGTCTGGGAAGAAGGTATTAGAGAATAGGGCTAGAAAGCTGGATTAGGGCAGAGAGTAGCTACCAAGCTTGAAGAAAGTATATAAATAAAACTGTTTTCATCATTGATTTGAGTCAGGGCCCATATGTATTCATATTTAACACAGGAGCCTGTACTTTTTGGTTCTTGTTTATTAAACATTTTGTCCTAATTTTGTCATATATGCACTGTTTTGTATGGTTTGGTGGCTATTAGTGAGAAACTTCCTAGTTTGGTAAGATTTAATAAAGTGCTAAGTTCAAAACATTTAATCAAGATAGTTTCTCTCTTAAGAGATTTTTTTTTTTTTATAGATATAGGAAGAAAGAAGAGAGAGGAGAGACGGGGAGAGGGAGAGGGAGAGGGAGATAGAGACAGAGAGAGAGGGAGAGGGAGAGGGAGAGAGATAGAGAGAGGGAGAGAGAGCTAGAGAGCTAGAGAGAGAGGGGGGAGGGAGAGGGAGATGGAGAGAGAGGGAGAGAGAGAATAAGACTGACACTTTCTCCAATGTGGGGTTTGGGGGATGGCTCAAACTTGGTTCATGCACATGGTAAAGCAGCACAGTATCCAAGTCAGCTATTTCACTGGCCCTTAAGGTTTGTTTATGTAGTTTTTTTCTTTTCTTTTTTCTCTACTGGAGCACTGAGCAGGCCTGGCTTATGGTGGTGCTAGGGATTGAATTTGGGACTTCACAGTCAGTTTCCATAACCATTATGCTATCTATCCCTGCCCTTTTATGTAGTTTTTTTTTTTTTTTACCTTCAATGTTTTTCTTATTTAAATAAAACATAGTTTCTTATTTATTTTTAGTAGAGACAGAGAGAAACTGAGAGGGAAACAGGAAGATAGATAACTAGAGACCTGCAGCACTCTTTGACCAGTTGTGAAGCTTTCCCCTTGCAGGTGGGGACTGAGGGCTTGAACCCGAGTCCTTGCACCTGGGAGTGTGTGCAGTCAACTGGTGAGCACTGCTTGGCCTCTCTATCTTCACTTCTTAATGTGACTTATTATGTTGGTAAATACTGTCTTCATTGTTACTTACTGGTTGTGATGCATTATTATTTTATATATGAGTTGATTAAGCTTTTATTTAGTATTTTTGTTTCTTTTTTTATTAATAAAAAGGAAACACTGACAAAACCATAGGATAAGAGGGGTACAACTCCACTCAATTCCCACCACCAGAACTCTGTATCCCATCCCCTCCCTTGATAGCTTTCCTAGTCTTTAACCCTCTGGGAGTATGGACCCAAGGTCACTGTGGGACGCAGAAGGTGGAAGGTCTGGCTTTTGTAATTGCTTCCCCGCTGAACATGGGCATTGACAGGTCGATCCATACTCCCAGCCTGCCTCTCTCTTTCCCTACTGGGGCAGGGTTCTGGGGAATCGGAGGTCTAGGACACATTGGTGAGGTTGTCTGTCCAGGGAAGTCTGGTTGGCATCATGCTAGCATCTGGAACCTGGTGGCTGAAAAGAGAGTTAACATACAAAGCCAGACAAATTGTGCAGAACAGGCCCTTTGGAATATAACTTAAATATGCCTACTAGCTATCTACAAAATGGAGCCCCCCTCATATCTTCATCTGCACTACTTCAGCCTTTAGATTCATGATCAGTCAACAACTTGTTTCCCCATGTTCAGCGGGGAAGCAATTACAGAAGCCAGACCTTCCACCTTCTGCACCCCACAATGACCTTGGGTCCATCCTCCCAGAGGGTTAAGGAATAGGAAAGCTATCAGGGGAGGGGATGGGATACAGAGTTCTGGTGGTGGGAATTGTGTGGAGCTGTACCTTTCTTATCCTATGGTTTTGTAGTGTTCCCTTTTTATAAATAATAATAATAAAAGGACTCCATAACACCCAACCAAAAAGATATGTTTTGTTTCCCTGAATTTTTTTCATATATATATATATATATATATGTATACATATACATATATACACATATATATTTAACAGAGAGTTGTTCATCTCTGGTTTATGATGGTGCAGGGGATTGAACCTGGGATTTTGGAGCCTTAAGCATGAGAGTCTCTTTGTATAACCATTATGCTATCTACTCCCACACTCTCATATGATTTTGAAATCAAATTTTGGAAGTCTCAGAAGATGATGTTTTTGTTCCTCTCTCTCTGAAACAATTTAAGTAAGATAGATATTATTTATTTTTTGAGGGCTTGGTAAAACATACTTGAAAAAAAAAGTTGACTCAGTGATTCATCCATCCCCAAAATGAGTTTTTTTTCCCTCCTGTGTTATTGCTGGGGATCGGTGTCTGCACTTGAATCCACTGCTCCTGGAGGCAATTTTTCCCTTTTGTTACCCTTGCTGTTTATTGTTGTAGTTATTATTGTCACTGCTATGGATGTCGTTGTTGTTGGATAGGACAGAGAGAAATAGAGAGAGAAGGGGAAGACAGAGAAGGGGAGAGAAAGATAGACACCTGCAGGCCTGCTTCACTGCCTGTGAAGCGACCCCCCTGCAGGTGGGGAGCTGGGGGCTGGAAGCGGGTCCTTGCACTTTGTACCATGTACACTTAACCAGCATGTGCTACCTCCGGACTCCAAAATGAGTTTGAAACTCTGCTTTACTTGCTCTAACAATTATGGTATATTCTATTTTTCCTGAATCGGTATTTGTAAATTTTGTTGGAATATTGTCCACTTTGTTTAGATTAGGTTGTCAGTTTTTCACCTAGAAAATTTCCATTGTCTCTTCTTACCTAGTGCATTAAAATACCTTGTATTTAGTATAGGTGTATGTACATTGACTAGAAATGGTGCTTTGGTAAAGTTGATTTTTTAAAATTTGTGGTGCATTTATGTTAATTATCACATCCTTTCACTCCCTTTCTCTCTCTCTTCCTTTCTTTCAAGAGAATATGTAACATTGGCTCTTTTAGCAAATGCTAATGATACAGTACAGTGTTATCAATAGTTGTTCCCTAAATATCTTCCACTTGAAGACCTCACTCGTAACTGAACTGAATTTGGTACCCCTTAGCTATCCTCTCCCTGCTTTCTCAGCCCCTGCAAGGACCATTCCATTCTTAGTTTCTCTATGTTCTATTTTCTCCTTCTCCACATCCTCCTCTTCCTTTTCCTTCTTCTCCTTCTAATTGGGGGAAATTAGCACTTTACAGTAAATATAGTTGTTGGTACATGTGTATAATTTATCAGTTTTCTGCAAAACTCTCTCACCCCCAGTCTAGGTTCTCCTTCACCATCACACATCAGGACCTGAAAGTTCCTTCCCCTCCTCCTCAGTGTCCTTTATTTTGGTGCAATACATTTAACCCAGTCCAAGTTATGCTTTGTGTTTCCTTCTTCTGTTCTTCTTTTTTTGCTTTTCTTTTTTTTTTTCCCCTCCAGGGTTATTGCTGGGCTCGGTGCCTGCACCATGAATCCACCGCTCCTGGAGGCCATTTTTCCCCCTTTTTGTTGCCCTAGTTGTTGCAGCCTCGTTGCGGTTATTATTACCATTGTTGACGTTGCTTTGTTGTTGGATAGGACAGAGAGAAATGGAGAGAGGAGGGGAAGACAGAGAGAGAGGAGAGAGAAAGATAGACACCTGCAGACCTGCTTCACTGCCCGTGAAGCGACTCCCCTGCAGGTGGGGAGCCGGGGGCTCGAACCGGGATCCTTACGCCGGTCCCTGCACTTTGTGCCATGTGCGCTTAACCCACTGCGCCACTGCCCGACTCCCTCTTTTTTAAAAGTATTTTATTTATTTTATTTTTGAAAGAGATGCAGAGAGAGACACACAGAGAGAAACACCTGAGCACTGCACAGCTCTGGCTTATTGTGGTGCGGGGGATTGAACCTGGGACTTTGTAGTCCCAGATAGGACATTCTCTTTGCATAACCATTATGCTATCTACCCCTGCTAATTCAAATTTTTCTAGAAATTTTGTCTCACAAATCAAAAATTTAAGACAGCATAACCTGCTGTCTTGCTTTGGTTTAGGATGACAGGTCTGAGAATATCAGAGCATTTAATCTAAACCATAGTTTACAGTCATCCCTAGAAGAGGATGTAGTTTAAAAAGAAAGAAATTCACCTGGTGAACTATGGCAAGACTCCATGATATGCACTTGTTAGCAAAGAGTAACTGACTCAGAATATACTTTTTCTTTTCAAATTTTTTTTCCTTTTATTATTTCTTTATTGGGGAATTAATGTTTTACATTCAACAGTAAATACAATAGTTTGTACATGCATAACATTCCCCAGTTTCCCATATAACAATACAACCCCCAGTAGGTTCTCTGTCATCCTTCTTGGACCTGTATTCTCCCCACCCATCCACCCCCACCCCAGAGTCTTTTACTTTGGTGCGATACGCCAATTCCATTTCAGGTTCTACTTGTGTGTTTTTTTTTCCTGATCTTGTTTTTCAACTTCTGCCTGAGAGTGAGATCATCCCATATTCATCCTTCTGTTTCTGACTTATTTCACATAATATGAATTTTTCAAGGTCCATCCAAGATGGGCTGAAAATGGTGAAGTCACCATTTTTTGCAGCTGAGTAGTATTCCATTGTGTATATATACCACAACTTGCTCAGCCACTCATCTGTTGTTGGACACCTGGGTTGCTTCCAGGTTTTGACTATTACAAATTGTGCTGCTAAGAACATATGTGTACAAAGATCTTTTTGGATGGATGTGTTGGGTTCTTTAGGATTTATCCCCAGGAGGGGAATTGCAGGATCATAGGGTAGGTCCATTTCTAGCCTTCTGAGAGTTCTCCAGACTGTTCTCCACAGAGGTTGGACCAATTGACATTCCCACCAGCAGTGTAGGAGGGTTCCTTTGACCCCACACCCTCTCCAGCATTTGATGCTTTTACCTTTTCTGATGTATGACATTCTCACAAGAGTGAAGTGGTATCTCGTTGTTGTCTTTATTTGCATTTCTCTGACAATCAGAGACTTGGAGAATTTTTTCATGTGTTTCTCGGCCTTTTGTATCTCTTCTGTGGTAAATATTCTGTCCATGTCCTCCCCCCATTTTTGGATGGGGTTATTTGTTGTCTTGTTGTTGAGTTTGGCAAGTTCTTTATATATGTTGGTTATTAAACTCTTGTCTGGTATATCACATGTAAAGATCTTCTCCCATTCTCTGAGGGGTCTCTTGGTTTGGGTAGCAGTTTCTTTTGCTGTGCAGAAGCTTTTAAATTTGATGTAGTCCCATAGGTTTATACTTGCCTTGGTCTTCTTTGTAATTGGATTTGTTTCATTGAAGATGTCTTTAAAATGTATGTGGAAAAGAGTTCTGCCAATATTTTCCTTTATGTACCTGATAGTTTCTGGTCTAATATTCGATTCCTTGATCCACTTGGAATTTACTTTTGTATTTGGTGAAATACAGTGGTTCAGTTTCATTCCTCTGCATTTCAACCCACTGTTTCCAACACCATTTGTTGAAGAGATCCTTCTTCTGTTTTTATATCTCAATGTCTCTCTGTGAATGAGCTCATCCCATATTTGTCCTTCTTCTGGATTATCTCTCATAACATGATTCCTTCAAGCTCCATCCAATATAAAGTGAAGAAGATCCCTTCCTTCCTTCCTTCCTTCCTTCCTTCCTTCCTTCCTTCCTTCCTTCCTTCCTTCCTTCTCCTCTTTCTTGTTCTCCTTCTTCTTGTTCTCCACCCCCCCCCCCCCCAGCATTATCACTGGGGCTCGGTGCTGGCAATATGAATCCACTGCTCCTAGAAGCCATTTTTTCCTTTTCCTTTTATTTTTATTTTTGACTGCACAGAAATTGAAAGGGAAGGGAAGAGTAGAGAGGGAGAGAGAAAGACAGACACTTGCAGACCTGCTTCACCATGTGTGAAGCATCCTTGGTGTGGTAGAGAGTGGGGCCTTTAGCCTGGATACTTGGTGGGTCCTTCCCGTATATAGTACTGTGTGTGCATAGCCAGGTGAACCATTGCCCGACCCCTGAATTCACTATTTTTCGTAGCTGAGTGGTATTCCATTGTGCATATATACCACAACTTTCTTAGGCATGCATCTGTTGTAGGACAACTGGGTTGCATCCAGGTTTTGGCTATTACAAATTGTGCTGTTATGAATATAGGTAAACACAGATCTTTTTGGATCAGTGTGCTTGGTTCCTTAGGATCTATCCCCAGGAGAGGAATTGCAGGATCATAGGGTAGGTCTATTCCTAGCCTTCTGAGAGTTCTACAGACTGCTGTTCACAGAGGTTGGACCAGTTGACATTCCCACCAGCAGTGCAGGAAGGTTCCTTTGTCCCCACAACTTCTCCAACATTTGTTGCTACTATTATTTCTCATGTATGATATTCTCACAGGAGTGAAGTGCTATCTCAATGTTGTCTTTATTTGCATTTCTCTGATAATCAGTGACTTGAATTTTTTTCTATATTTGTTGGCCTTTTGGCTGTATTCTTTGGTAAATATTCTATTCATATTCTCTACCCATTTTTGGAAAACTCCATACTGGTATCCACAGTGAAAATACCAGTTTGCATTCTCACTAAGTGCTCTCTTTTCTACCTATATTTTCCAACATTTGCTGTAGCTTCTTTTTTTTAGTAATAGATATTCTAATAGGTATGAGATGATATCTCATTATATTTATTTTTTCATTAAATTTAATCCGAGAACTTCAATTTTGTTCCTTTTCAAATTTGTCTGATTATTCAGAAAATAGCTTTTGGTTAGCCTGCAGTTTTTGAAGTTTGCCCTTCATTTATTTATTGTTTCATTCATTTATTTAAATAATACATAATCCTTCTATACTCTAACATTATAATTCTGATGGATGAAGCCTCTGCAAATCAATATTTGCTTCTTGTTGATTCTGTTTTCTTTTATGTGCTTTGCTTTGTGTGCTTGAATATTTTTTGATTATAAGCTGCCAGTTTCTTACATGTAAATATTTCTGGTATTTCTTTGAGGTCTAGGATAAAGTTCCCTTATCCCAGTGAGAATTTTACTTTTTTCCCCTATATGTTTGGGAGCACTGCTGGCACTAATTTCCTACTGTTTGAGGGTACTTGGATCACTCTAGTGGACTGCCCATCTGACTTGTAGTTATAATTTCTCGCTGACAAAAATTTCCATTCATTTTATTCTCTGTGCCAAAGCAATTTTTCTTGTGGTCTCTGGGAGTGTCAGGATTGCTAGGTTACATCGATTTATACTTGAGTGTCTAACCTTTTGGGTTTCCAACCTTTTGGGAAGAGGCTTTTAATCAGACTCCCCATGTTGGGAAAGCCTTGGGCTTGTTCTCAGGGCAACTATAACTTCAAGATACTTGATTTTTTTTACCACCACACAGGTTTTTTTTTTTATTTTTTTACTGGAGCACTGATCAGCTCTGGTTTACAGTGGGGCAGGGGATTGACCCTGGGACTACAAAGCCTCAGGCATGACAGTCTGTTTGCATAACCATTATGCTATCTACCCCTGCTCCACCACACAGATTTTTGACCTGATAATTCCTTTGTTGGCAGATCTTCTAGGTTTTAAAAGATAAAACATGAAAAAGTTTAATTTACCATTTAGATATTATCTTTTTGGCAGGAAAATCTGTCTACCTATCAAGCAGGTTCCTGTACTGGGAATAGTTAACTTGATGTTTTAAAAATGTTTATTTAAGGATTGAGCATTAGGGCACGTGATTGAGTGCACCTGTTACCTTGCATAAGGACTTGGGTTTAAGGCCATGGTTCCCACCTGCAGGGAGGAAGCTTCATGAATATCAGAGCAGGGCTGCAGGTGACTCTCTCTTCATATCCTCCTTTCCTCTTAATTTCTCTCTGTCTATATACAATAAATAAATAGATATATAAAATAGTTATATTAAAATTTTATTTATTCCTATGAGAGAAAGAAAAAAAGAGAGATATAGAGATAAATATCAGAGCACTCAGAGATCTCCCTCACTTTCTTAGGAGATCAGCTAAGCACTTAAAGTATGCTTTATTTTATCCAGTATTTATAAGTTGCTGCCTAGCAGGTGATTTTTCAGCTATCTTATCAACCACATTGCTGAAAATTGATGTGCATTCATTCATTTTTGACAACGTCTACATGGCATACTAAATATGCTTTGACTACTTTAGACAAGTCCTGACTAGTGTTTATGAAGATTGAAAACAACCAAGACAAGGACCTTATCATATTTATCTTTGTATTTCTTGTGCCTAGATACAAAGATACAAAGTGCCAATAACTATATGAGAACAGAGGAAAAGGAGGTTTATATAGAGTGAGGACTATTTGCTTTTCTATTAAGACCACGCTTGTGTTCAAATGATAAATAAAAATCTTCAGTGAATCTAAGGACCATTCTCAGGAAGCTATCTGATTAGAATGTCTTTGTCCAGAAAATGTTTCTTCTGTCTTTGTGAGGGTTTCTGCATGTGCTAACTACTGTGGGTATGTATGTAGGATAGGAATCAGGTGGCTGGCAAGGCTGATCCCCTCCGTTGTGGTGACCTTTGTCTTGTACTAATTTTTAAAAAATATTTTTAATGTATTTTTTCATTCAGATCAATCACATCACTCTTGGAATATAAGGCTGCAATAGACAAATGCATATATATATTAGAAGGGAGACTAGAATTTGATGGGTGCATATTCTAGAGCTCATGGGAAGACTCCAGTTATTTGTTTTCTTTATGAAAAATATGTTCTTGGAATTTTCTGTTTGTAAGAGTTAAGTAAAAAGAAATCTTAAAGGAGAAAAAAAGCCCTTAGAAATAACTAAACAGGTTCTGAAAATGTTTTATTTCTATGTATCAGGAGATTGACCTGTTGGGTAGTATGTAGTCAAAGCTGACAGACCTGTATTGTCCTTTACAAAGCTGTGGTGTTCAGTCATCTTGTAGATTTCTTGGCTTTACTAATGAGTTATTTTCCTGGTTTAGAACGCTACTGTTCATGTTTTGTATCTTGCTTTATAACTCATTCTTTATATTAAGTATTTGAAAAATTGCAATGTATTCCAGGTGTTAGTCAAGGGTATTTCTGATTAAATATGGATTGATTATTAAGCTAAAATTCATGTTAACATTAGCACTTTTGGAAAGTGTCTGGCTAGCCTGAGGGTGTTTCTTCCTGGGCACGTACTCTCTGTGTTGGAGAGAACTCGACTGGAGCCAACCTAGCGACAAGGGAGAGGAACCAGGAACTCTCATGGCTGAGTGGGAACGAAACACAATTCTGCCTTTATTGATCAGAAAAGAACTGCCTTTATACCTTCCGAAGCGGAAGTGGCAGGCCAGAAAAAGGAAATGGGTAAAATATGGGGTGCAGAGGAGAAAAGACCGTGAAAGTAGCAAGCTTCCATCTAACCAGTGGGGATTAAACCAATGCCCTGCAGGCAGGGTGGGTCTCAGACAAAACAATGACTATGTAAATAGACCACAGTGTTAAGCAATACAGGGGGCCTGGCATAATGACCAACAGAAAAGCAAAACTAAATTTGTCACTTTGAGACACTTTGATTTCTCTGTGTGATTTCACTCTGAAAATTTGGACTATTTACTATTGGTGTGAAATATATATCAGAGTTTATTTTAATAAAATGTTTTGACTTTTCAAAGTAAAAATAAAATCCTCAAATTTTCTATGATCTTCAAATATCCCTTGAAAACTTGTCAAATTAAATCTTTTTTGACTTGATGATTATTTGAAGGATTTGGGGGGAAAGGTCGGCAGTGCACCTGGTTAAGTGCACACAGTACAAAGTGCAAGGACCAGCTCAAGTGTCTGGGTTCAAGCCCCTAGCTCCCACCTGCAGGTGAAGCAGGTTTGCAGTGTCTATCTCTCTCTCTCTGCCTCCCCCTCCATTTTCAATTTATCTCTGTCCTGCCCAATGAAATGGAAACAATGTCCACCAGGAGTAGCAATAACCCTGGAGGCCAAAAAAGAATTGGCATCATGATTTTTATTTTTGACATCCTTAGGATTTTACTGAGAAATTGTTGCCTTATAGGATAGTTGTTGCCACAAGGGTACATTTCCACATTTCCCCAAGATGGGAGTGGGTGCATTTCAGCTTCCACCAAACCATCACCCTGCTCTATAACAGGCACTTAGATCCCTGTCCTCTTCTTAGTGCACAGATCTGCTTTGATCGACTATAGTCCATTGAGATTTCACATATATACCAAGTTTCCATATGGGCATTTACTTAATGTGCTGGGGGGCTGAACCCTACTGCTGAACCACCTTCCTCACCCGTTACGAGTAAGTAGGAGAGATGCTAAAGCACTACTCCATCATCCATGGAATCCCACTATTTTCTATCTTGAGTTTTCTCATGTGGTGCCAAGGATTGAACCAAGGTCTTCAAACATGGAAGGCTTTTGCTCTACCTGCTGACCCACCTTTCCAGCTTCCATATGTGCCTTGTTACTCCATAGTTGTTTGTAGGCTAGGAACCTCTGCGGTATAATGACATCAGACATTGAAAACCATGCTTTTACATTTATTTATTTATTTATTTGTTTGTTTATTTGTTTATCTCCAGGGTTAATACTGGGGATTGGTGTCTGCACTATGACTCCACTGATCCTGGAGTCTATTGTCCCCCCTTTTGTTGCCCTTCTTGTTTATCATTGTTGTTGGTATTGCTGTCACTGTTGTTGGATAGGACAGAGAGAAATGGAGAGAAGAGGGGAAGACATAGAGGGAGAGAGAAAGCTTGTGAAGCACTGCTTGTGAAGCAACTCCCCTGCAGGTGGGGAGCCAGGGCTTGAACTGGGATGGTTATGCCTGTCCTTGGGCTTTGCGCCATGTGTGCTTAACCCACTGTGCTACTGTCCCGCCCTCAAAACCATGCTTTTATTACCTTTTTTTACATGTGTGCTCACTTGGAGGAACACACATCACCCTCATGCACTTGCACATGAAAACACACACACACACACACACACACACACACACACACACACACACAAACTCACTCTTAGAAGTGCACTGGCCAGGAGTCTGGTGGTGCAAAGTATAAGGACTTAAGGATCCCAACTGGAGCACCAGACTCCCCACCTCCTCGGGAGTTGCTTTATAGGCGGTGAAGCAGATCTGCAGGTGTCGATCTTTCTCTCCCCCTCTCTGTCTTCTCCTCCTCTCTTGATTTTTCTCTGTCCTATCCAACAGTGATGTCAGTAACTACAACAATAAAACAACAAGGGCAACAAAAGGGATTAAATAAATATTTTAAAAAATTTAAAAAGTGCACTGGCCTTTTGGGGGAAATAATTGTGCCACCTTTAGGAGTTTGCATCACAGAAGGAAAACATTGCTGAGTAGGATGGGACTTGGGAAATGGGTACTCAGTAAATCTCCACAGCCCTGTCTAAGGCAGTTTCTGGATGAGACCTTATGGACCATGCACATTTTTCTGGGCTACCTAAGAAGTAACAGGTGGAAGATGAAGGGATGCGTAAGGGAGAAGCTAGATGAGATCGGGATGATCCTGAACTGAGATTAGGGGTAGAAGCAAACTGACACAGAGCTTACCATGGGATTTATTTGATGTGGACATGGGAGAGTCTACTGCTTACTGAAGATAGATGCCTAAGAGATGTGGTTTCAACTGTCTGTATATTCACATCTGAGGCTGCTGAGGGGAGGTGGAAGCAATGTAAAGAGATGGTGCATTGACTGTCAGATAATTAGAGATCACAGACCCATTTCTCATGGTCTGGCTTTCTAGTTAGATAGGCGGGTAGGCCAAGCATAGACCATTCCTTGCACTGCAAACATTCCTCACAACTACCAAGAGGAGCTAAACTGACATTAAATTATATACTCCTGCCAGGTTCTATAGAGAGGGAGCCACATGTCAATATATAAGCTACAAATGTGCACTGCTGGATTCTGTAATAGGGATTCCATTCTAAGTCCAACTGTAGAAGTCTAAAAGTCAGGTCAGACCACAGCTGGGTGTAGGTTCTCTGCTTTCCCAACCTGAGCTTTCCTGCTCATGTCTCCTTTCCTTAGTCCCACTCTGCTTCCTGTTTAGTTTCCTTAGGGTATAGGGTTTGAGAGAAAGGAGTTGTGACTTTACAGTATAATAAGATTTTAGTAGTACAATTTCGCGCGTGTGTGTGTGTCCACCACACCCATCATCAAAGATTCAGTGTCATCTTACTAAAGAGACTCTGCTTGTTACCATCTCCCCCCACTCTCCTCCCCTTCAGAATCCACCCTGGGTTCCACCTACAGGCCTCCAGGGTATCACTGCTTCTGCAGTGTTGCAGTTACCTTTTTTTTTTTTTAATTTCATTATTGGAGAATTAATGTTTTACATTCGACAGTAATTACAATGGTTTGTACATGCATAACATTTCCCAGTTTTCCATATAACAATACGACTCCCACTAGGTCCTCTGTCATCCTTTTTGGACCTGTATTCTCCCCTCCTCACCCACTCTAGAGTCTTTTACTTTGGTGCAATACACCAACTCCTGTCCAGGTTCTGCTTGTGTTTTCTCTTCTGATTTTGTATTTCAACTTCTGCCTGAGAGTGAGATCATCCCATATTCATCCTTCTGTTTCTGACTAATTTCACTTAATGAGTTTTTCAAGCTCCATCCAAGATTGGCTGAAAATGGTGAAGTCACCATTTTTAATAGCTGAGTAGTATTCCATTGTGTATATAGACCACAACTTGCTCAGCCACTCATCTGTTGTTGGACACATGGGTTGATTCCAGATTTTGGCTATTACAAATTGTGCTGCTAAAAACATGTGTGCACACAGATCTTTTTGGATGGGTGTGTTGGGTTCCTTAGGATCTATCCCCAGGAGAGGAATTGCAGGATCATAGGGTAGGTCCATTTCTAGCCTTCTGAGAGTTCTCCAGACTGTTCTCCACAGAGGCTGGACCAATTTACATTCCCACCAACAGTGCAAGAGGGTTTCTTTGACCCCACAACCTCTGCAGCATTGACTGCTGTTACCTTTTATATTGTATGACATTCTCACAGGAGTGAAGTGGTATCTCATTGTTATCTTTATTTGCATTTTTCTGACAGTCAAAGACTTGGAGAATTTTTTCATGTGTTTCTCGGCCTTTTGGATCTCTTCTGTGGTGAATATTCTGTCCATGCCCTCTCCCCATTTTTGGATGGGGTTATTTGTTTTCTGTTGTTAAGTGTGGCAAGCTCTTTATATATTTTAGGTATTAAACTCTTGTCTGATGTATGACATGCAAAGATCTTCTCCCATTCTGTGAGGGGTCTCTTGGTTTGGGTAGTGGTTTCTTTTGCTGTGCAGAAGCTTTTTAATTTGATGTAATCCTATAGGTTTATACTTGCCTCAGTCTTCTTTGTAATTGGATTCATTTCACTGAATATGTCTTTAAAATTTATGTGGAAAAGAGTTCTGCCAGTATTTTTCTTTAAGTATCTGATAGTTTCTGGTCTAACATCCAAGTCCTTGATCCATTTGGAATTTACTTTTGTATTTGATGAGATACAGTGGTTTAGGTTCATTGTTCTGCATGTTTTAACCCATTTATTCCAACACCATTTGTTGAAGAAACTCTGCTTTCCCCATTTAATAGTCTGGGCACCTTTATCAAGATTAGATGTCCATAGACGTGGGGGCTTACTTCTGGGCTTTCAATTCTATTCCACCGATCAGTGTGTCTCTTCATGTTCAGGACCAAGCAGTTTTGATGACAATGGCCCTACAATACAATTTGAGATCTGGGAGTGTGATGCCTCCAGTTCTGTTCTTTCTTCTCAAGATTGTTTTGGCAATTCTAGGTCTTTTCTGGTTCCAGATAAGCATTTGTAGCCTTTGTTCTATTCTCCTAAAAATGTGGTTGGGATCTTGATGGGGACAGCATTAGTATATTCATTATAGTATAGTATATACTATAATGGGTAGTATATTCATTTTGATGATGTTAATTCTTCCAACCCATGAACATGGAATATCTTTCCACTTCTGTATCTTTTTCAATTTCCTTGAGTAGTGACTCATAGTTTTCAGTATAGAAGTCTTTCACTTCTTTGGTTAGGTTTATTCCTAGATATTTTATTGTTTTTGTTGCTATAATCTTGGTTGAAAGCCTTTCTCATTGAGCACTCAATAGATATCTTGCCATTCTCTTCTGGCCTCTAGTGTTTGTGTGGAGAGGTCTGATGTTAATCTTATGGGTTTTCCTCTTTAAGTGATTCTGTTTTTCTCTTGCAGTCTTCAGGATCCTTTCTTTATCCTTATTCCTTTTCATTCTAAATATGATGTGTCTTGGTGTCTTTAAGTCTGGGGTAATTCTGTTTGGGACCCTCTGGGCTTCTTGAACCTTTATGCCTTTCATGTTGTCTAGACTAGAGAAGTTATCAGCTATTATGGCCTGAAGAATGCTTTCTTCCCCTCTCTCTCTTTCTTCCTCTGGCAAGCCAATAATGCGTATATTATTTCTTTTGAAGTCATTCCATAGGTCTCTATTGTTGTTTTCAGTATCTCTTAATCTCTTTTTGAGATCTCTTACTTCTTTTTTAGTTGTCTATAATTCATCCTTGATCTTGCTAATTCTGTCTTTAGCCTCATTTATTCTATTTTCTCTCCCCTCTACTGTTTGCTGGAGTTCATCTATTTTGTTACACTATTCTGATACTGTTTTAGCTTTTTAGCTACTTGTGTTCTTAGCTCAGCTATTTCAGCTTTCAGCTCTCTTATAACCTTGAGATAGTGTTTTCTTCCAGAATTTTATTTGTTGTTTATGCATTTCTAGTGACAATTCTTTCAAACTCTTTACTCACTCCTGTGACTATTTCTTTAACTAGTGTTTTGATGTTGACCTCATTATTTTGTTTTTCAACCTTTGGGGGGCTTTTAGCTGGACTCTTGTCCTGGTTCATTTCTCCAATATTTCTTCTTGTTGGTTTAAGTATTCTATATAGTATGTTATGATGTCCCTCTCTCAGTACTATTGAAATTACTGATCACTCTTGCCTAGAATGACTTGTGTCTAAGTAAGGTAATTAAAGAGTTTACAGTTGTGTAAATTAACACTTGTTTATTATTTTAATCCCTGAGTTGGAGTGCAGTGGCTTTTAAAGCCTCTTTTTTCTTTTTTTTAAAAATTATTTAAGAAAGGAGACATTAAAAAAACTGTAGGATAGGAGGGGTACAGTTCCACACAATTCCCACCACCCTATCTCCATATCCCATCCCCTCCCCTGATAGCTTTCCCATTCTCTATCCCTCCGGGAGTATGGACCTCTTTTGTTCTTTTTCTTCCCTGTAGGCTATGGAAGTCTGAGGGCTTTTAAACTATAAGTAGGCTTCTTAGTTTAATTCCTCACTCCTGACCAAGAGATAAAGCAGGGTGGGGGAGAGATAGTACAGTGGCTATGCAAAGAGACATTCACACCCCAAGGATCCAAAGCTCCAGGCTCAATTCTGCTTGTCCGCCAAGCCGGGCAGCACTGCTGGGCCCTTTGAATTTCTAAACAAGTCCTGTTTATAGTCTATAGTTTCTGAGGCAACTATTCACTATGTTCTCATCAGGAGACCAACATGGAAAGGCTCCCACCACTCAGCCCCACCACTGGGCCACCAAGGTGTACATCTCCTGAGTTTCCTGGTTAGTTCTCTGCCCTCTGGTGTCAGCACAGGGCCTCCCCTCTGCTGCTCTATATTCTGAGGGCAATAGCAATGGAGACTCACAGTTGCATTTGGTGAGTCTTAGGGGAGTCCTCTCCTCCCTTCAGTTGTCTTTTTGTTGGTGAAATAGACTGGAGGTGATGCCCCAACTGGTAAACTGCAGGACTGTTACCAGCCACACAATCTCCCTCTAAGCTCCTCTCTGTTCATGAGCCACATGTATTTGCACCCACCAGTGATTTGGTGGGTTCCTGAAGTCATTCTAGTCCTGCCTTGTTGTGGTCCCAGATGATTTCCTTTGCTATTCCTAGTTGACCTGGGAGAGAAGAGGAGAGAAACACAGCTGCTGTTGCTCCATAGCCCCACCTCTGCAGATACCTTTCTTTCTCTCCCCCCTCCCTTCTCTCTTTTTCTTTCTGTCTCTACATTAAAAAGAAAAAAGAAAAATAATGGCCTCTGGAAGTGGTGGAGTGATTGTGCAGACACTTGACCCCTGGTGGTAACCCTGGTATCTAAAAAAATAATAATCAATTGGTTATTATTCTTATTTATTTATTTTTGCAAATCCACTTGTTTTAGTTACTTATATTTCATATAGGAGTTGAATTATCTGGCACTAGCTGTCTTTTACTTTCTTACTTATTTCACTTAGCAAAATTACCTCACGTTCCACCCATTTTTTCTTGAAAGACACATGCCATCTTTTGTAATGGAAAAGTAGTATTACATTTAATATACATCCCATACCTTCTGTATTCAGTTATAGATAACCACATCAAAGGAAAGGTTAGGAGGCCTGGCCCTTCATGTTTTCAAGAAATGAGAATCAGAATGTCAGAGGTTAGTATTTTCTCTTTACCTATATCCTGCCCCTTCCCAGCCCCTGGAACTGGTTATGTCTTTGGTCTTAGCCTTGATAATAGTTCCTTGGATAAACATCAGGGAGGGATGTCTGGTTTTCATCAGGACAGTCAAAGCATCAAGTCAAGAGCCTCTTGAATCTAAGTTTCCTCCCCATCAGTTCTGAAAAGGGTGTTGACCTTGGCCTTAGCAGTGTCACAGAGCTCCTTGACAGTTTATTTTATCTGGTACTTGTTGCTCTTGGCATCCACAATTAACACAAATTTCCAACTGTCTTCTATCTTCTTCACAGCTGATCCAGTGGTGGGGGAATTGGATGGTGGCAGAGTGCTCAAGTTTATTTCTGTTGGGGTTGCTTTTCTGAGGATATTTTGGCTGCTTTTGGAATCAGTGTCTTGGGCCAATGGAAGGTGGGCGATGTATCAGTGTTCTTTACTTGTGGCTATGGATCATTTTAAGCATTGCTTTCTGGACCCTCAATACTTTTTGCTTTAGCTTTGACTATGGGAAGAACAGTGGTTTCCTTCTTTCCTTTAGGCCCCCTCTTTGTGAAAAGGATTTGAAAGAAGATGGGTCTAAAGACACCCCAAGAGCTCACATCTTTGTGTGAGATAATGCTTTCCTCTAAGGTCCTGTTCCTTCCCATGCTGCTCTCCTGCTTACTGAGAATCACTTGAGCACAGTCCTCTATATTATTCTTCTGAGATCAGATGAGATTGGGTGTGTTCAGGGTGAAATGACCATAGACCATTATACTTTTTTCCCCTAGAACATCTCATTTCTCTTTCCTCTAGGCAGAATTTTTTCTGATGGTCCTCAAGGCAGAAACATTCTGTTTAGGTCCTGGTCTTCCCTATGGGATGAAATTAGAGCCAGGTTCCTCCCAGTTTGCCCAACAGTTGTGCCTGGATGAGTCTCAAGACATGACACGCACAATGTAGGGCCCTTCTTACTGCCAAGTTAAAAACTGACACTAGGGATGAGGTGGACCCCAGAAAGGCCTTTAAAAGGTTTATTGAAGTGTCCCCTGTGAAAAAAAGGTGGTGATATTTTAACTTAGAATTATCAGTCTGGACTGGGCAGAAGTGGCTAGATTCTCACTCTGTTCTCTAGGTAGTGCAGTAGGATTTTCCCAGATCTTGGGTGTGAGAAGCAAAGCTTAGTCAAGGATGACTTCAAGTTTTTATATATGGGCAACTGAAAGGCTTGTTGAGGGATTTGTGTGGGAAATAAATAGAGAACTGGGAAAGGGCTAGAAGTTTGGTGTCAAATATGTTAAATTATGCGATTACTTGTACATATACAGATGGGATGATTAAGTAGACATTTGGTAATGAGTATTGAGTTCAGGGTAGACACCTGTTCTAGAAATGTGTGTATGAGGAGTTGTCAATGGATGGAGAGGAGATCCAGACTTTGAGTCTTTGGTTGCTCTAAACCTACAAGGTTGGGGAGATAAAACATGGTTTATGCCTGTGATTTTTCCCCCCTTCTTCTATTTGAATGAAAGGAAGCTTAGCAGTGGCAGGATCTTTTCTGTCTATAGCCCAGCAATATCTGTGCAGTAAAGATATGTAGGACGGATAGACACTAAGTTTAACACAATCGCTGATCTCTGATGGTGAAGGAGGGTGTTGGTAAGCTTGTCCACATGGGTGTCACTGTTCAGAGCCAATGAACTCTGCTGTCACAGGTCCACATGGGTGGTGAGGGAGAACACTGGGTGGTCCTCAAGTTTCCTCCATTGTGTCTTAAATCTGCTTCTGCCTGGAGACTGAAAGGTGAGAAAGGAGCCATTGAGAGGACCCAGGGACCCTGCAAGGTTGCCCAGTACTCTCAGAGCCTTGACTCCAGGGAAGGGTACTCTGTTCAGCTCAGAATGAGCTCCATCCTGCACAAATGCTCTGTGCCTAGGTGTCAAAGGCCCAGGAAGAGTTGTGATTATGTTATCCCCAACTTATGGTGCCCAGGTGTCTACATCATTTTCCTTGGAGCATCAGTCAACACAAATGACCAGGGGGCCTCAGAGGAAATCCCCTGAGGGGCTAGAGGGCTGCCCCTGGAGCTGGCTCTGATGAGATTGTCAGTGAGCTCAAGAAAGACTCATGTCTACCTCAGATCTTTCCACTCCTACATTCTTAATTCCTTTCCCCTCACAGATGCACCCCTTCCCCCACTTCTCCACCTGTCTTCCCCCTTCCTGCTTCTGTACTCTTCCTGTTCCTAGAGTCTCCTTTTAGGGAATTTTCTTTTTTCTTTTTCTTTTGGCCTTCAGGGTTATTGCTGGGTCTCAGAGCCTGCACTATGAATCTACTGCTCCTTTGGCCATTTTTTTTCACTTTTTTTTTTGATAGTACAGAGAGAAATTGAGAGGGGTTAAAATAGACCTACTAACTATCTACAAAATGGAGACCTCCCAACTCTTCATCTGAACTATTCCAGCCTTTAGGTTCATGATTAGCCAACAATTTGTTCTGCTTTATATCTTAGCTCTTTATTCAGCCACCAGGTTCCAGATGCTACCATGATGCCAACTGGACTTACATGGCCACACCAATATGTCCTGGAGCCCTGCTTCCCCAGACCTCTGCTCCACTAGGGAAAGAGAGAGAGAGACAGGCTGTGAATATGGATCGACCTGCCAATGCCCATATTCAGTGGGGAAGCAATTATAGAAGCCAGACTTTCCACCTTCTTCACCCCATAATGATCCTGGGTCTACTGGCACTCAAATGGAGTGACTCCAACCAGGGGGTAAGCCTCAGACCCTCCCTTGCTGGCTCTAGAGGCCGCGCGACTCAGAAAGAGGCATATTCTGGTATGAACATTCGTTTATTGGGAGAAGAGTACAGGTCTTTATACCGAGTTAAACAAAGAACATTTTTTCACATATGCCAGAAATTACAGGTTTCTTAAAGGTCAGCTTGCCCCTATATGATGAGATACATAAAGGTCAAAAGGATTAGTCTCCATGATGCAGGCGAGTTAATTATTCAAAGGTATTTGAGAGAAGCATAGGGGCTAAACCAGTAAGGTGAGGTAGAGAAGAAGAAAAACAAAGCTTGATGTAAATAACAGATATCTGCTGGGCTAGCTTCGCGGGCGGGAGACAGACAACCAGGGACTCATGGCTGAGCTGTACGCAATATCTCTTTATTCATGTAGAATGCAGCACAATCTAATCCTGTCCTTATATATACTCGCAAAGTAGGGTGGAAATAGGATGTGATGTAGAGAGGGTGGAGCGAAAAGACAGTGGTGGAAATCAAGGTGACTACAAGAGGGGGTGGAGCAAAAAGACATCGTGAACCAGTGGGGATTAAACCAATGCCCTGCAGGCAGGGTGGTGCTTAGTTAACAGTGGTTATGTAAATAGAATACAATGTTAAGAAGGGGGGATTAAACCAATGAAACAGAAGGGGTTTTAGGAGCAGAATTAGAAGCATAGCAACAGATATCAAAAGGGCACAAGGAAATAGAATATGGGTCTTACTGCCTGGTGTTGGCGAGGTGTATGATAGAGTGTGTTCTCCTTTATGATCAAAAGGTGACGTGGGTGTGTGAACTTTGAGTGAACCTTAAAGCAGGCAACCATTTGGCCTGCTGCTAGCAGGGGAAACTAAGTGTGAGAGGCTTGTAGGCTTTCTGTGAGCTTGAGAGATTAACAAGCAGAAACTGAGTCTGGGAGACTTTTCCCTCTTGGCTCATCTCTATAAGGAGAGAGGCTAACAAGTGGGCTGTCCTTCCAGACCTCCATCCAAGGATGGGAGAGCTCCCCTAAGCTCTACCAAGATTTCACATAGTCCTACACTGGGTCCATACTTCCAGAGGGATAAAGAATAGGAAAGCTATCAGGGGAGGTGATGGGATATGGAGTTCTGGTGCTGGGAATTGTGTGGAGTCATAGCCCTCTTATCCTATGGTTTTGTTAGTGTTTTCTTTTTATAAATAAAAATTAAATAAAGAAAGAAAAAAAGAAATTGAGAGGGTTGGGGAGGATAGAGTGGTATAGAGAGAAAGACACCTGCAGACCTGCTCCACTGCTTGTGAAGCTATCCCCCTGCAGGTGGGGAGCCAGGGGCTCAAACTGGGATCCTTGCATGGGTCCTTGCAATTTGTACTATGTGCACTTAACCTGGTGTGCCACCACCTGGTCCCCTTTCAGGGGATTGTCTTTTGCCACTAGGATTATTTCTGGGACTCAGTGTCTGCATCATTTCACCATTCCTGGTGAATATATATATATATTATAATATGGTATATTAAAAAAATATATATCTATTATTCATGAAACTTCTACCCCTACAGGTGGGGACCAGGACTTAAATCAGGGTCCTTGTGCATGGCAACATTTGTGCACTTAATTGAGTGTACCACAATCTGGTCCTTCCAAGGAGATTTATTTTTCTCCTCTCTTTTTTTTCCTGTCACCAAGGTTATTCCTAGGGCTAGGTGCCTGTGAGATGAGTCCATGATTCTAGGTGGCCATTTTTTTCTTTCTCCTTGTTGATGGAGGCAGAAAGTAATTGAGAGGGAAAGGAGAGCTAGTGAGGGAGACAGAAAGAGAGAGAGACTTGCATCACTGCTTCATTGCTCTGAAGTTTCCTTCTGCCAGTAGGAACTGGGCCCTTGAACCTAGGTCCTTGTGCATGGTAATGTGTGTGTTCTGCTAGCTGTGCCATATTTTGCTTTCTTGGCCTTCTTGGGGTCTCTTGTTCTTAGCAGTCTTACTTCCTTGGTATGATTTCCACCTGCAGTTCAATTTCCCAGCTACAGAACACTAGACACAGCTCCAGGGAGATGGTCAGCCAGCCCCTTGTCCAGCCAGTACACTCCTCCACCCCCCCACCCTCATTTCCTGCAGGTCTGTCTGGAGTTGCTTCTTGTGGTTGTAGCCCTGTCTTAGTCCTGTCTGCCTGCTCTCCACTCTCTCCCAGGAAGTTATTGACAAATGCTTTCAGACTGGTCATTTAAAATGCACCATGAGCCTGCTGGCTTTAGGATTTAGAGCCTCCAGACACTTAAGAAGAATCAGGTAATTAAGGGGGAGGGCTGACGGGGAAGATACATAAAAATCTCCTGCAAGTCTGAGACCTAATGATAACCACATTGAACACTTAGGTGTGCTTCCTTCCAGATTGTTCCATGCATATTTATGAGGCACTGCTGCAGATTCCACACCTCCTGTCTGTTTCTGGGGGGGATTTGCAGGGGGGGAGGAACATGCTGTCATTCTTCAAGCCTGTGGAGGGGAGATCACAGCAGCTCTGAGATGGCCCGGCTCCCACAGCCAGCATCACCCCATCATCCTGCCAATTCAGCTGTATTTTCTTGGGGCTTCATCAGCCTCCAGTCCACTTAACTCTCTTGCATTCACTGTATTCTTTCTTTCTTTCTTTCTTTCTTTCTTTCTTTCTTTCTTTCTTTCTTTCTGTATTTATTTATTCATGAGAAAGATAGGAGGAGAGAAAGAACCAGACATCACTCTGGTACATGTGCTGCCGGGTAATCAAACTCAGGACCTCATGGTTGAGAATCTAATGCTCTATTCACTGTGCCACCTCCCGGACCACTGTATTCATTTTTTTTTAATGTTTATTTATTTTCCCTTTTGTTGCCCTTGTTGTTTTTCATTATTGTATTTCTCATTGTTGTTGTCATTGTTAGGACAGAGGAGGGGAAGACAGTGATGAGGAGAGAAAGATAGACACCTGCAGACAAGCCTCAACACTTGTGAAGCCCCTTTGGTTACTACCAGACCATCTCACATCCAGGGCCCTAGTCAGGGAATCCTGGGATTCCCACATAGATATGATGGGCCTAGAACTCTTAACAGATCCCTCTCACCACCATCACTGATTGTCTACATCAAGAATAACATAGTGGACTCTCTTGTGGGGCTGTATAGGACCTTGCCTTCAATGTAGAATAACAGTGGTAGAAACTGCCCCACTCTCTGAAAGGAGGCTGGAACAAAATGCTCTGCCACTAAAAGAAGACTGGTCCTGAAATGAGTGCAGCCTAGACTGTTCCTAGCTGTGACCATAGAATGGGAGCTCAGACCAACAGGGATGCAGAGGCTACACAGGCTCCTGTGCTGAATATGAATAGACATGGGCACTGGGTCAGATTTGTGGGATTTGCAGTTAACACTATTTATATACTTTTCCCATATTTGGGAACTGCTTTCTGCCCTGATCCAGCTTTCTAGTCCTACATCCAACTCTGTCATCATCTTCCAAGACAATACTTTTTAGCCCACCTGCACATTAGCTGTCAGGCTCAGGCAAAAATTAGTGAAGTCATGGCCTTCTTGGAATATATCTAAAATAGACTTCCTAGCTTTTTCCAATATAGAAACCCCAAATTTCATCAGCTCTATTCTTCCCTTTAGGTTCCTGATTACTAAACAATTTGTTCAGCTTCACATCTTAATGCTTTTCAGCCACCAAGTTGAAGATGCTACCATGACACCAACCTGACTTCCCTAGGCAGATGACCTCTGTGTCCTGCAGCTTCACCTCTCCAGAGCCTTACCCCACTAGGAAAAGACAGAAACAGGCTCGGGGGGTGGTGGTGGTGGTGGTGTATTGATCTACCTGTCAACACCCATGTCCAGTGGAGACACAATGACAGAAGCCAGACCTCCCACCTTCTGCACCCCATCAAGATCTTTGGTCCATACTCACAGAGGGATAAAGAATAGGGAACCTTCAAGGGGAAGGGATTGAATACAGAACTCTGTTGGTGGGAATTATGTGAAATTGTACCCCTTCTGTCACACAATCTTGTTGATCATTATTAAATCACTAATAAGAATGTCTGGAATCTGATGAGAGTACAGGTTTCTCAAAGTTGACCAAGTTCTGCGTTTGTGTGCCTAGGTTTCAGTAATCACAACCCTGTTTTCCACACTTTGTCTTAATCAAACATACAGAGTTAAATTCAACTGAATGAGGAGGATTATCTGTCTTATATATTTCGTGTTTAATATTCAGGTGGAGGTTTCTGCTTTCAGCATGTTTATTAAGGATTCCCCAAGAAGAATGTCAATGAGTTGTGATGTAATAAATATTTAGAGCAAAGGAGCTGAAAAAGGAGAGCGAGAGCCTTTTTAAGAACCAAAATGAGAACTTTCTTAAAAAAAAATTTTTTTTTTTGTGGATACTTGTTTTCTTAAAATTTTTTTATTTGGTGCAATAATGGTTTACAGTAAACAGTAAGTACAGTTGTTGGTACATGTGTAAAATTTCTTAATTTCCTGCAGAATACATTCACTCCAGCCTAGGTCCTCCTCCCCTATCATGCAGCAGGACCTAATCATCTCTCCTCCCTGAGGCCAACCAACACACCCAGCCCAGTCCAAGTTCTATTTTATGTTCCCTTTTCTGTTCTTCTTTCTCCACTTCTGTCCACAAGCGAGATCATACATTTCTGGCTTCATTCACTTAACAAAACTCCTTCAAGCTCCATCCAAGATGAGGTGAAGAAGATGAATTCATCATTCATATTAGTTGAGTAGTATTCCATTGTGTATATTAACCACAACTTTCTCAGCCACTCATCTGTTGTTGAACACCCAGGTTGCTTCCAGGTTTATTAAAATTTGTGTTGTTATGATTTGGCTTAAATTGTTAATTCATTTGCAATAATAACTTTGTTTTTTCAAATATTAAATCATTATAAAGTTACAACAGGGAGACCAGAAACAACTGGTCTTGTCAGTACATAAGATATAGTTATTTGTAACATGTGCACTCAACAAGTTGCACCACCAGCAGTCTCCAAAAATATAGTTGTTTGTAAATAGCATTAAATGATGTAGGTATGGTGAGCTCTTGTATGGTACAGTAAATCCTAACCATGGGATTTTCAAAGTAAGCCAAATTCCCAAATAACTTGATTATAAAAATTATCTATTGCTGATGAAGATTTGGGGTCTCAGGGTCTGGTGGTGGTGCATCTGGTTAAGTCCACATATTACAGTGTGTAAGGACCTGGGTTCAAGCCCCAGTCCCCACCTCCAGGCGGAAACCTTCACAAGTGGTGAAGCAGGGCTGCACATGTCTCTATCTGTCTCTCTCCCTCTCTATTTTCCCATTCCTTCTCAATTTCTGGATGTCTCTATCCAGTAAATAAAAAAATAAAAAAAGTGTTTTAAAAAAAGATTTTGGGTCTCCATTTTGGAAAAAGGTGGTAGGTATATTTTAGGTATATTCCAAGGGGCCAATGACCTTATCAGTTTTGTCCTGAGCGTGACATCTAGTATGCAGATGAACCCAAGCTATTGTCTAAGGAGATGATGTCATAGTTGGAAAAAGAACTAGAAAGTTGGATCAGGGAAGAGAGTATCTCCCAAATATGGGAAAATTATATGAATATTGTTAACTGTATACCCCATCGATTTGATCTGGTGTGCATATTCAGCACAAGTATCTATGTAACTTCTGCATCCCTATAGTATGGATCAATCTGCCAACTCCCATGTTTTTATTAGATAGGACAGAACAAAATTGAGAGAGGGCTGGGAGACAAAGAGAGGGAGAGGGAGAGGGAGAGGGAGAGGGAGAGGGAGAGGGAGAGGGAGAGGGAGAGGGAGAGATAAAGACAGACACCGGAAGATCTGTTGTGCTGATAGTGAAGTGGACCCCCGTTGGGTGGGGAGTGGGGGTTTGAACCCTGGTCCTTATGCTTGGTAATATGTGTGCCTAGTCATATGTATTACCAGTGGGCCACCACCCATCCCCAGAGAAAAGATTTCTTGAAACTGCATCCTTTCCTCTGGTTTTGTCTGTTACTAGTCCAATTCAGTTTACCAACTGGTGACATGTGCACTTTATCAGACGCTCCACCTGGGCCCCCTTATGCTGATTTTTACTGTTGAGGTATTGAAGAAGTCCCAGAGCAGGCAAGGTTTCCCTTAGCTCTTGGGTCAAGGAATGCATCATTATGAAATGAGTTACCATGGCAACTCAGACCAAGCTTGAGTTTGACCTGGCCTGTCAGAGGCTATGGAGGCAAAAAATACTGCAGTGAACAAAGGCATTTGGACTCTGAGCCAGTCCTAACACAGAATGGAGGGAAAGGAGCTTGTTCCTACATGCCTGGAGACATCTACCTGTCAGGTGGGGAGTAAGGTCAGAGAGCCCATGGGCAACCAGTTCTGACTTCTCACCTAGTAGGAATCTTGGGTGGAGGTGTGGTATCCATGGAAACTAGAAAGGTCTTGGTACTCTGGAGAACAAGTCTAAGCATTACTGAATCTGGCGGATATATTTGAGATCAGAAGGGCAAGGAGTGTGCCAAAGTATTCGAGGATGGTCAGAGGACAAGTCCTAGGTAGATAAGCCAATCAGTAGATATGAGAGAGAGGGAGAGCTGACTGGCTAGAACCCCACATTGGCCTCCAAATTTCTTCCCACTCAATTCACTGCCCAACCCCTTGACAGTAACGAGCCTTATATTGAAAATAGAAAGCAATTCCACATGCCTGTCTCTGTGCCTGGCACATAGCAAATGCTCAACAAATTATTGCCATGGTGGGGGGAGCAGGTATTTAGTTCATTGCCTGTTCTGTTGCACAGAAGCACAAAGAGGAAGGAAGCAGGTCCTCTGTGGGTAGCGGGTGGAAAGAAATTTGGAGGCCAGTGTGGGGTTCTTCCTCATCTTACTCCATCAGTAGCAGTTGGCATTCTAAGTGGCAACCCCTCCTCCACTCTTAGTTGGTGGTGTCTGAATGCCTCCTCCTGCACAGCCTGCTTCTCTTCAGGCCTTTTTGTCTGTTTCTTTCCATCTTCTTAACCATCTACAAACAGTTGAGGTTCAGTGCTTGTTCTTTCACTCTCTCTAGGTGAACTCCTTTAGTATCACAAATAAGTACTTATTTTCTCTCTTTTTCTTTCATTATTTCTTTCTTTTTCCTTCCTCTTTCTCTTTCTGTTCTTTCTTTTTGCTGCCAGGATTATTATTTTTAAAATTCCTTTATTGGAGAATTAATGTTTTACATTCAACAGTAAATACAATAGTTTATACATGCATAACATTTCCCAGTTTTCCATATAGCAATACAACCCCATAGGTCCTCTATACAATAGAGGACCAGCAGTAGGTCCTCTGTCATCCTTTTTGGACCTGTATTCTCTCTCCCTCCCACCCCAGAGTCTTTTATTTTGGTGCAATACGCCAACTCCTGTTCAGATTCTGCTTGTATTTTCTCTTTTGATCTTGTTTTTCAACTTCTGCCTGAGAGTGAGATCATCCTATATTCATCCTTCTGTTTCTGACTTATTTCACTTAACATGATTTTTTCAAGCTCCATCCAAGATTGACTGAAAACAGTGAAGTCATTATTTTTTACAGCTGAGTAGTATTCCACTGTGTATACAGAACACAACTTGCTCAGCCACTCATCTGTTGTTGGACACCTGGGTTTCTCCCAGGTTTTGGCTATTACAAATTGTGCTGCCAAGAACATATGTGTACACAGATCTTTTTGGATAGGTGTATTGTGTTCCTTAGGATCTATCCCCAGGAGAGGAATTGCAGGATCATAGGGTAGGTCCATTTCTAGCCTTCTGAGAGTTCTCCAGACTGTTCTCCACAGAGGTTGGACCAATTGACATTCCCACCAACAGAGGGTTCCTTTGACCCCACACCCTCTCCAGCATTTGCTGCTATTACCTTTTCTGATATATGACATTCTCACAGGAGTGAAGTGGTATCTCATTGCTGTCTTCATTTGCATTTCTCTGACAATCAAAAACTTGGAGCATTTTTTTCGTGTGTTTCTTGGCCTTTTGGAGCTCTTCTGTGGTGAATATTCTGTCCATGACCTCTCCCTATTTTTGGATGGGGTCATTTGTTTTCTTGTGATTGAGTTTGGCTGCCAGGGTTATTGCTGGGGAACAGTGTTGGCTCTATGATTCCACCACTCCCTGTGACCAATTTTCCTTTTTTAAATTTTTGTTTGACAGGACATATAGAAATTGAGGGGGGGAGAGGTAGGGGAGATAAAGAGCAGGCAGGTGGTGGCACACCTAGTTGAGTGCACATGTTATAATGCACAAGGACCCTGATTCAAGCTCCCAGTCCTCACCTGCAGGAGAAAACCATCACAAGTTGTAAAGCAGTACTGCAGGTCCCTCTCAATCTCTCTCTCTCCCCCTCCCTCCTCTTAATTTCTTGCTGTTTCTATCCAGTAAGTAAATAGATATAATAAAAATTTTTTAAAAAGAAGAGAGAGAGATCTGCAGACATGTTTCATCACTTGTGAAGCTTCCCTCTTGCAGATAGGGAGTGGGGGCTTGAACCCAGGTCCTTACACATAGTAATGTGTGTGCCACTGCCCAAGCCCCCTTGAGTACCATTTCTATATTGACTAATTCCATATTCCATCAGGTATATGCTCTTAAACAAAGGACTTATCCATACCTCATTTTAGATAATAGGCATTTCAAAGTTAACACAGTAAACTCAAATTCCACATTTCCTATCACAAACCAGCCTATCTTGCAATTTGCTTAGCACCAAAAAAAAAAAAAAAAAAAAGGAGGGAGTTGGGTGGTAGTGCAGTGGGTTAAACGCACGTGATGCAAAACGGCAAGGACTGGCATAAGGATCCCAGTTCAAGCCCCAAGCTCCCCACCTGCAGGGGAGTTGCTTCACAGGCGGTGAAGCAAGTCTTCAGGTGTCCGTATTTCTCTCCCTTTCTCTGTCTTCCCCTCCTTTCTCCATTTATCTTTATCCTATCTAACAACAATGACATCAATAACAACAACAATAATAGCTACAACAACAATAAAAACAAGGGCAACGAAAGGGAAAAATAAATCAATAAAAGTTAAAAAAAAGAAACTATTATCTTTCTATTCTTTAAACTAAACAAGTATTGTTTCCTTCAACTTGACTTCTCATCTATATCCAGTCATCAAAATATACCTTCAAAACCTCTCCCATCCATCCATCAATCCATCCATTCATCCGTCCATCCATCATTTATCTATCTATTCCATCATCTCTATATCAAAGTATTTTCCCACTTCAAAGTCTTTGTTTCTGGAATGTTCTTCACCTAAATAAACATGTCATTGTCTACTGTAAAAAAAATATGTTTGTAGGACAAGATGGGGGGGGGGACTTACACAAGACTGCTTTACTCACCAAATGCTGCACCCACAGAGTTTTTTCCTTCTCAGGGAACACACATTTCTAACTTCATAGAGACTTGATTTGGGTCACTGGCTGTCTTACAATTCCCTAAAACATGCCTGGGAGTACTTTAAAGACTAAGTAAAGGACAAGCTGGATCTGGGATAATGACCTGGACAGTTAATTAGACGGGTGGGGGGGGGGGAGAGAGAGAGAGAGAGAGAGAGAGAGAGAGAGAGAGAGAGAGAGAACTCTACCAAGATCTGTTGCAACCTTCTAGCATGCCTTGAGAAGTTTTCTTGGTGTCCTCCTAGAATATTTGCTCACTATAAGAGGGTGCTAAATGAGTAGTGATGTAACAATAGCTTCATGGAATAGCTTTCATACACTTCTACAGTCACTAAAAGACTAAAGAGGTTCCTTGGCATGAAAATATCCTTTATCTCAATCCTTCCTTAGTCTTACCTTTGTCCAAGCCTCTGGGTCTTAGAAGGCTTTTAGGTTTCCACTGAGAGAAGTAAAAGAATGGGACTAAGAACACAGATGTTGAAGCATATTGATGGGTCCAAACCTTGACTTTATCATCTATTAGCTGTATAAACTGAGATAAGCTACCTAATTTCTGTGTCTGTTTTATGGAATCATAGCAGTGAATGTTAGGGAATAGGGAGCTAGCATAATTGTTATGCAAAAAAGTCCCAGGCTTATTTCGTGTATTGCACCCAAGCAAAGGATTTTGGAGTGGGGTTAGGGGAGTGTTCAGGTCCTGGAACGTGATGGTGGAGAAAGACCTGGGTGGGGGGTTAGAGTGACATTTGGAAAGCCGAGAAATGTTACACATGTACTAACTACTGTGTTTTAATTTTATGGTAAACCATTAATCCCCTCAATAAAGGAAAAAAAAAAATCACAGAATGCCAAATCTTAAAAAAAAAAAAATAGTCCCAGGTTTAATCTCCAGCCTCACCATAAGCCATACTGAGTAGTGCTCTTCTGTCTCTCTCTCTCTCTGTATTTCTTTCATTGAAATAAACAATTTGGTGTACATTAAGTCATCTAATGTTTGTTTGATATATAAAAGTGGGTTAGAAAGGCCTAGTCACTTATTTGTTCTCTGGGGAAGTTGAAAAGAATGTGGAGTGTGACCTTACAACTTTGCTACTTGCTAGTGTGATTGACTGCTGGGTGAGAGTAGGAAAAGCTCACAAAGCAGGCAGGGGACATTCTATCTGGAGAACTGGGACCCTAGGGTGATGGAGGAACTGGTCTGAGAGGAAATTGTAAAATTCAGGCTGATGCTTAGACATGGGGCAACAATGAAGATTTCTGTGGCATTGGTGGTTACAAGAGGGAAGCAAGTTATAGAAATGCTCTTCCTTTGACTGATTTTGCCTTTGATTCACAAATAAGGATAAAGTGTGTGTGTGTGTGTGTGTGTGTGTGTGTTAGATGGTATCAGCAGAGGGAGACTTGTAGACAGTGAGGAGCCAGGGAAAAGGCTAAGAAGAGGCCAATTATACATGTGCTATGTCTCACAACTAGGAATTGACTTATTTAGCACCAAGAACTTTCCTAAGATAGGACAAGATTGTTTTTGAGAGAGAGAGATCGTAGCTCACTCACTCACTGATAGCCTTTTTTTGTTCATTTTAATGGGCAATGGGGTGGCTTCCAGTGGGCTTCTGCTTAAACTGTTGGTTTATTTCTGGAAGGAGAAGGTGTAGGTGGGAAGGAAGGTGGGACCCCACTGAGTCTGAGGGGGTATCAAATATCCATCGTTTTATTAGGAAGGTGACTAGGGTCTGTGGTGTCCTAGACCTGGCTCTTCTGCTGTGTTGTGAAAAAGGCACTGGGGACTAGCTACTGAGGGAAGATAAAGGAACAAGCTAGTATGCAACAGGAGGGCATTTTTTTTTTTTTAAACTAAATGTGTGAAGTTGTACCCCTCTTATTCTATGATTTTGTCAATGTTTCCTTTTTATAAAAAAAAACCTAAATTATGGTCAGTCTTAGCTCCATTCACTGTTAGAGCTGGAGAATATTCTGAAAGCAGGTCAGGTTGGTTCCTAGAATGCAGAACATTTTAGACTCAGGCAAGAACTGTGGGAAAGCAATAATGGATTCCCCATAGTTCAAATGCATAGCTCCCCAATGAGATTTCTTTCTATCCCTCACCCACCTCTCCTAGATTTCCACTGTTTGCTGTTCCAAAGGTCATTTTTTTAGATAGAGACAGAAGAAAGACAAGAAGTCAGAGTGAGATATGATAGTACCCCAGATTCCTTCACTGAGGTGAGAGCCTGGCTTAAACATGTGTCACACATGTAGCAAAGTGAGCTATTTCACTCACTTGCAATCGTTATTGCTATTGTCCTAAGTCATCATCTTCTCTTTTTCCTTCTCTTCCTTCTTCTTTAAGGTTTATTTACATTTTTCTTTCTGTGTGTGAGCGAGGTTGACCAGAACACCATCCTGGCCAGGGATTGAGTCTGGAGTCTCTTGTTAATAAATTCTGTACTTTAGCCACTGAGTCACATCCCTAGTTACACATTTTCTATTTCTGGAAAGCAATGCTGCCCATACCTTTGAGTTGGCTACAACCTCTTCAAGTCCAGGCTGAGCCTCTTGAAAAGCCCAAGCCTGGAACTCCAGGGGAGCCAGTGGATATGAACGATCTCTCTCTCTCTCTCTTCTCTCTCTCTCACTGGCAGGACTACCCTGAGGCTCCAGATAACAGGCTGTTAACAGCTTACCCAGAGGGATGCACACTTTTAGCTGCATCACCTTCAGAGCCTTTTCTCATCAGTTCAGCTTTTTTTTATTTGTTGTTCTGAGCTGCTGACTTACATTGTCTATCTGCTCTTGCTGTGAGCTCTGACCATCTCTCAAGTGGGAAACTGCCTGGCAAAACATCAATTTCCTCTGAATGGAGATTCGAATTGCCCATGAAATGAAAACTTGTTCCCTGAAAGGACTTTTAATGGAAGCATGGCTGAAAAGCAGCAGCTGAGTCACTTGGACATTTTGTGGCACTGGGTGAGGGGTAGGGGGAGTGTGACTCCACAGTCACTTGTACCACATTGGTGTGTACCTGTGCACTTACAGACACTCATGAGCACACACACCACTGAGCTAAGACTGGGAGACCAGGACTTGGGAGAGAAAGAAAAGGGGGGTGGGATGTGGTGTACCTGGTTAAGCACACATAGTACTAAGTACAAGGACCCACGAGACGATCCAGGTTAGAGCCCCCAGCTCCCTACTTGCGGGGGGGGGGGATGCTTCATAAGCAGTGAAGCAGGCCTGCAGATATCTATCTTTCTCTCTTCATCTCTATCTCTCCCCTTTTCTCTCTGTCCTAATTGAAAAAATTGAAAAAAATGGCTGCCAGGAACAGTGGATTCACAGTGCTGGCACTAAGCCCAGCAATAACCCTGGAGGCAGAAAAAGAAAAAGAGAAGAAAGGAAGAGCAGTATTTCCCCCCTTCTTCTCCTTAAAAGAAATAGTTTTGAAGAGGTAACATTGGTTTACATCATTGTAAGTGAATAAGGAGTGATTTTTCACACCTCTTCAAAAGTAAGTTGTGGGGTGAGTGGTGGTGTAACCAGTAAAGTATATATCACCATGTATGAGAATCTTGGGTCAAGTCCCCAATTCCCAACTGCATAGGATGGGAGGAGCTTCACGAGCAGTAAAGCAGTATTGCAGATGTCTTCTTTCCTCTAAATTTCAAATGCCCTTCCTATCTCCCCCTCCTCTCAATTTCTCTATGTCTCTATTAAAAAGGGGGAGGATGGGATGACCATTGGGACTGGTGTCTCCATTTTGTAGATACCAAGCCCTAGTAATAACCCTACCGGAAATAAAAAGAATGAGAGAGACAGGCTGGGAGTATGGATCGACTTGCCAGCACCCATGTGAAAAAAAAAAACACACAAAACCATAGGATAAGAGGGGTACAACTCCACACAATTCCCACCACCAGAACTATGTATCCCATTCCCGCCCCTGATAGCTTTCCTATTCTTTATCCCTCTGGGAGTATGGACCCAGGGTCATTATGGGGCGCAGAAGGTGAAGGTTCTGGCTTCTGTAATTGCTTCCCTGCTGAACATGTGCCTTGGCAGGTCTATCCATACTCTTAGCCGGTATCTCTTTCCCTAGTGGGGTAGGGCTTTAGGGAAGTGGGGCTTCAGGACACATTGGTAGGGTCATCTGCCCAGGGAAGTCAGGTTGGCATCATGGTAGCATCTGGAACCTGGTGGCTGAAAAGAGAGTTAACATATAAAGCCAAACATATTGTTGACTAATCATGAATCTAAAGGCTGGTGTAGTTCAAATGAAGATTTGGAGTCTCCATTTTGTAGATAGTTAGTAGTCCTATTTTAGTTATATTCTAAAGAGCCCATGACTACACTAGTGTTTTTTTTCTTTTTTTCTGAGCATGGCATCTAATAGGCAGGTAGACCCAAGTTATTGTCTGGGGAGATGATGTCATGGCTGGAAAAAGGGCTAGAAAGCTGGATCAGGGAAGAGAGTAGCTCCCAAATATTGGAAAGGTATATAAATATCATTGACTGTAAACCCCATCAATTTGATCTGGTGACCATATTCAGCTTAGGGCACTATGCAACATCCTCATCCTTGTAGGTTTGAGCTCACATTCTGTGGTCATGAGTAGGAAGGTTCCAGCCTGCTCCAATTTCAGGACCCATCTTCCAGGTGGTAGATAGAGTATGTTATCCAGCCTCCCTTCACAGTATGGAACATTATCTACCATTGTTAATCCACACTGAGGGAAAGGTCCAATGGGGCCCACAAAGGGATCTGTTGTGTTGTTACTGATGGAGATGACCAGTGATAATGGAAAGAGGGATTTATTTGAGGTCTAGGCCCATCTTGTCTGTGTGAGAATCTCAGGACTCCCCAACTAGGGCCCCAGATGATTGGGTGGCCTGGTAGTGACTAAAGAGTCATCATTAAAGTATGACAGTCTCTTGCCATTACTCAGCATTTGTAGCCCTTACTTTGACAAGGTTAGCTTTGGAGTAATTGAGGGAAGTGTAATAAGAAGTAGGTGAGCAGGGTATCTAGGTCTAAGTAGAAACTATTTCATTAGGAACTTTATGTTGTCTATTTAGGTCTTAACTGAATTGAATACATGGCAAGGTAAGCACACTGTCTAGGTGAGTTATTTTAAAATTCAGTAATATCTATTTTACTTTGGTATATATATTTACCATAACACTGCTCAACTCTGGCTTATGGTAGTGCTGAGGATTGAACCTGGGACCTTGGAGCCTCAGACATAGAAGCCTTTTGGCTAACCACTATGTCATTCTCCATCCCTGATACTTATTTTATTTTCAGCTACTCTCAGTTCCAGGTTAGAGTGAGGAAGTTTGAGTTTGGCCTTAGATCTGCCTCTAAGTCACTGTGGGACTTTGGGAGAAGTTATTTTGCTTCTTTGAACTTCCCTTGCAAGATGGCTATGATGTTTTCTAGAATCAGGCAGGGAAAAATAATGAAACAGAAATCAGTCAAGATAAAGATAGTGCAAGGAGAAAGGAATTTTATACAGAGAACTGGATTTTAAGAAATCACATAAGAAACCAGAAGAATGGAGTCCAAGCAGTAATGGTAGAATATGTTCCATCCTCTGAAGGGAGGCTGGACAACATACTCTATGCTACACCTGAGGAAGATGGGTCCTGAAATTGGGGCAGCTTGGAACGCTCCTACTCATGACCACAGAATGTGAGCTCAGAACTAAAGGGATACAGAGGTCACATAGGATAGGATCCTAAGCTGAATATGGGCCCCAGATCACATCAAATCGATGGGGTTTACAGTCAACAATATTTATACCCCTTTCCCATATTTGGGAGCTACTGTCTTCCATGATCCAGCTTTCTGTTCCTTTACCAGCCATGACATCATCTCCCCAGACAATAACTAAGATCCACCTGTATATCAGATTTCAGGCTCAGGGAAAAAAACAAAAACAAAAACAAAAAACTAGTATAGCCAAAGGCCCATTGGAATATAACTAAAATATGCCTTCTAGCTATCTACAGAACGGAGACTCTCCCAACCCTTCATCTGCACTACTCCAGCCTTTAGATTCATGGTTAGTCAACAACTTGTTTGTATCCTGGAACTCCAATTCCCCAGACCCCTTCCCCACTAGGGAAAGAGAGAGACAGGCTGGGAGTATGGATCAACCTGTCAACGCCCATGTTCAGCAGGGAAGCAATTACAGAAGCCGAACCTTCCACCTTCTGCATCCTCCAGTGACCTTTGTTGCATACTCCCAGAGGGTTAAAGGATAGGAAAGCTGTCAGGGGAGGGGATGGGATATGGAGTTTTGGTGGTAGGAATTGTGTGGAGTTGTTGCCCTCTTATCCTTGTCAGTGTTGCCATTGTGGGATGCAGAATGTGGAAGGTCTTGCTTCTGTAACTGCTTCCCTGATGAACATGGGTGTTGACAGGTTGATCCATACTCCCAGCCTGTCTCTCTCTTTCCCTAGTGGGGCGGGGTTCTGGGGAATTGGATTTCCAGGATACATTGGTGGGGTCATCTGCCCAGGGAAGTCCGGTTGGTATCATGCTAGCATCTGGAACCTGGTGGCTGAAAAAAGAGTTAACATAAAGCTGAATAAATTGTTGACTAATCATGAACCTAAAGGCTGGAATAGTGCAGATGAAGAGTTGAGAGGTCTCCATTTTGTAGATAGTTAGTAGTCCTAGTTTAGTTATATTCCACAAAGCTCATGACTATACTAGTTTTTTTCTTTTCTTTTTTTTTCTTTCCCCGGAGCCTGAAATCTGCTATGCAGGTGTATCCAAGTTATTGTCTGGGAAGATGATGTCATGGCTGGAAAAAGGACCAGAAAACTGGACCAGGGAAGAGAGTAGCTCCCAAATATGGGAAAGGTATATAGATATTGTTGATTGTAAACCCCATTAATTTGATGTGATCTGGGGCCCATATTCAGCTTAGGAGCCTGTGTGACCTCTGCATCCCTATAGATCTGAGCTCAGGTTCCATTCCTTCGGAAGATGGAATATTCTCTACCATTGTTGGTCCACATTGAGGGCAAGGTCCTATGGGGGCCCACAGAGAGGTCTATTGTGTTGTTCCTGATGGAGATGACCAGTAACAATGGAGAGAGAGGTCTATTCCAGGTCTAGGCCCATCATGTCTGAGAGGGAATCTCAGGATTCCCGGACTAGGGCCCTAGTGGCAGGTATTTTTTTTTGGGAGGTGGTGGTCAGGGAGATATTATGATGGTTCTGCAAATGACTTTTATGCCTGAGGTATGTGATCCAGGTTCAATTTCCCACACCACCATACACCATAGCTGAGCAGTGCTCCTCTCTCTCTCTCTCTCTCCTCTCCCTCTCTCTCTCTCTCTTATCATTCAAATAAATAAAATATTTAGAAAAAGAAGTGAATGACTTATTTATATTGAAGATATCCTGTTTGATGAGTTAGTTTTGTCTCAGGGCTAGGATATCACATCTCCCCAGAATAAGTGTAAGCCCACCTCACTCACCATCAAAGTACCATCTCCCTCCACTACAGGGTACAGAGACCTCAAATTCCTAGCCCCCAGCTTCTCCCTCTTTAGTGATGTCAGATCTGCAGTTGTAGACCAAAAATATATTTCTGTTCCACTGCCTCTTCCTTTACTTTGTTTCTTCAACCCCACAGACCAGTGAGATTGTCTTCTATTAGTCTTCTCTTTGTGGTTTAAGTACCTGAGTGCACCCTATCTGTGATGCTGGCCCTGGCCCCCATGAGGTGGTGATGTGACTAACAAGGGGTATGGCTCATCATCTGCTTCCTTTCCGAAAGGGAGGACCTCAAAGATCAAAGTAAAAATTCACAGGTCTTTCTGGAACCTAGGCTACCCCCCCAATACCCCTCCCCACACATGAAGGCAGAATGTGCATTTTCATGAAGATGTCTTTAGTCCATCTGGCATTTGCATTTGTTCTATCTTGTCATCTAGACTCTGGTTCAGTAGTCCCCTCTAATCTATCATGAGAGGTGGTGACCATGTTTGTTTTTTAAAAATTATTTATTAGTAATTTAGTAATGATTTACAAGATTGTTAAATAATAGGGGTATAATTCCACACAGTTCCTACCACCAGAGTTGCATGTTCCCATTCTCTCCATTGGAAACTTCCCTATTGTTGAGGACCATTTTGCCTCTGGCCACCTGACATCCCGGGCCTCAATATCTCTACCTCCTTAATTCCCCCATGTATCTCCTGGCTTGAGAACAAAACAATTTGGTTTTGGTCACATTCTGTTCTCCAGCAGGTTGGTGTTGGGGGTGGTGATCCCTGTGTGTTTAATGGCTCCCCTTTGGCTGTCGGGCAAGAGCCCGGATGTGCACTGAATACAATCCCCCCATGTTGCTATTCAGCAAGAAGAAAGAGCAGGAAGAAAAGCGAAGGGAGAAGATATTGTTTGGGTACAATCTGTGTTTGCAATTTTCCACATCGGTTCCCTTTATGAATGCTCCAAAAACAAGACAACAGCCAGGGCTGATTCAATATGCGCCGTGCAGGAAAACAATAAGGAGGGAAAAAAAAAATAAGGGTTTTTAATAAGCACTTGGAAAGGCTGTAATTAAATCTCGGGCTCTGTTTGGAAAACAAGAATCTCATTTAGTACTTTTGCCCCAGCGCTCCCTAACATCTGCACCCGTGTTTTCTGCTGGGCAATTACTGCATCCTCTGTGACTTGATTAACAAATACAGGTGTGAGGAGAGGGGTCCCTGGATGGAGGGAAGGGTAGCGTGGGAGGGGACTTGGCACTCACCCTAACAGGTGTCGAGGGCCTGGGGGAGGTGGATGCTTGGAGCTCCAGGGCACAGAAGTAGTGAGGGGAAAGGAGAGTCCCACCAGCTTCTCCAGGCTGCTGTTTCTGGGGTCTGTTTTCACCAAGGAGCTGAGGGACTTTAGGGACATGACAGTGCTTCTGGCCAAGAATTCAGTGACTCTGAAAGAGGTGGCCAAACCAAGAATAAAAGCCCTTAGCCATGGGAGGGGGGATGTTGTAGGTCCACAGACAGTTTTTATTTATTTATTTATTTATTTATTTATTTATTTATTTATTTTTCGGATATTTGTCAGCTTATATAGAAGGGTACGTAACCTGTATTTCTTACCAGTCAAAATCACATCCTTATCTCCAGAGAGGCGGCTCAGTTGTGAGTGCATGCTCTGCATGTATGAGGCCCTGGGTTCCACCCTGGCATCACATATGCCATAGTGGTCCTCTGGACTGTTGCTCTCCTTCTGATAAAATAAATTAAAAAGTATCATTTATAAGGACCCTAGTTCAAGTTCCTACTTGTAAGAAGAGAAGCTTCACAAGTGGTAAGGCAGTGCTATAAGTGTCTCTCTTTCTTCCTATCTGTCTCCCCCTTTCATCTCAATTTTTCTTTGTTCTATCAAATAAAAATGAAAAAGGGGAAAGGAGAAATTATGCCAGAGTGTGATGGATTTATTGTGTAGGCACCAAGCCCCATTGATATCCCAAGTCCCCATACCCTTGACCTGTCCCCAGGACTCCTGCCCTCATGTAGAAATACCCTCACCCCCATGGTATTTTCTTTCTTTCTTTCTTTCTTTCTTTCTTTCTTTCTTTCTTTCTTTCTTTCTTTCTTTTTTTTTCCTCCAGGGTTATTGCTGGGCTCAGTGCCTGCACCATGAATCCACCACTCCTGGAGGCCATTTTTTCCTCCTTTTGTTGCCCTTGTTGTTGTAGCCTCATTGTGGTTATTATTATTGCCATTATTGATGTTGTTCATTGTTGGATAGGACAGAGAGAAATGGAGAGTGGAGGGGAAGACAGGGAGGGGGAGAGAAAGATAGACACCTGAAGACCTGCTTCATCGCTTGTGAAGCGACTCCCCTACAGGTAGAGAGCTGGGGGCTCGAACCAGGATCCCTTGCACTTTGCGCCAACTGCACTTAACTGGCTGCGCTACCGCCCAGCTCCCCCCCTTTTAAAAAATACATTTTATTATTATTATTAGAGAGCGCAGAGAGGAACTGAGAGGAGGTGGGGAAATAGAGAGAAAGAGAGAGGACCTGAAAACCTGCTTCACCACTTGTGAAGCATCCCCCTGCAGGCAGAGAACAGGTGCTCAAACCCAGGTCTGTGATAGGGTAACGTTTGCACTCAACCTGGTGTGCCACCACCCACCCAGCCCCTTGGTCTGTGATAGGGTAACGTGTGTGCTCAGGCAGCTATGCCACTGTCCGGCCCCCTCTGAGGCGTTCTTATATAGACGAGAGGAAGAAAACTTTTATTTATTTATTTATTTAAAACTTTGTCAAAATTTTTTATATATATATTTTATTTTCCCTTTTATTGCCCTTGTTGCTTTTATTATTGTTGTTGTTATTGATGTTGTCACTGTTGGATAGGACAGAGAGAAATGGAGAGAGGAGAAGAGAGAAGGGGAGAGAAAGATAGACACCCGCAGACCTGCTTTACTGCCTCTGAAGTGACTCCCCTGCAGGTGGGGAGCCGGGGGCTCGAACCAGAATCCTTACCAGTCCTCGCGCTTCATGCCACGCATGCTTAACCCGCTGTACTACCGTCCGGCCCCAAAAAACTTTTATTTTAACAATCTGATTGTTTATGTACTGGGTTAGCATTTTAACAGGTACTGAGCCAGCAGGGATAGAGGTACAAAGAGACCTAGGAAGGAAGTGTAAATCCTAAGCAAGAGAAAATGGTAATTTTGACCAAAATAGCAGCAGACACAATGAGATGTAAAATAGATCAGATTCTACATACCTATTTTTTTATTATTACTATTGGTGTTGTTGGATAGGACAGACAGAAATGGAGAGAGGAGGGGAAGACAAAGGGGGAAGAGAAAGACAGGCACCTGCAGACCTGCTTCACCGCTTATGGAGCGACTCCCCTGCAGGTGGGGAGCCAAGGGCTCGAGCCAGGATCCTTATGCCGGTCCTTGTGCTTAGCGCCACATGCGCTTAACCCACTGTTTTGTTTCATCTCTCTGCAGAGTAGCTAGGGGCCAGACACCTGCTAAGCATGGACCTGCACCCTTTTACCTGAGCCCTTTAAAATTCAGGGGCAGCAGTGATTCTGCTATCCTCTTGGTATTTTGGGATGAAGAAGTTGATGTACAAAGGTCAATATTTTTTCTTTATTGGGGGGATTACTGGTTTACAGTCAACAGTAAAATACAGTAGCTTGTACATGTAAAACATTTCTCAGTTTTCCACATAACAATTCAACCCTCTGTAGGTCCTCCTCTGCCATCATGTTCCAGGACCTGAAACACACTCCCCCAGAGTCTTTTACTTTGATACAATACACAAAACACAGTCCAAGTTCAGCTTTGTGTTTTCTTATTTTTAAACTTCTTTTTTCTTCTTAATACTAGTGATTTAATAATGATCTACAAGACTGTGGGATAAGAGGGGTAAAATTCATATGACTCCCATCCCCTATATTGGAATCCGCCATATCCCATCCCCTCCATTGGAAGATTACCTTTTCTTTATCCACCCTGGAAGTGTGAACCAAAGATCTCTATAAGGTGCAGAAGGTGGGAGGTCTGTCTTCTATAATTGCTTCTCTGCTGGACATGGGCATTGACAGGTGGATCTATACCCTAGCTTGTTTCTGTCTTTCCCTTCTGGGGTTGGACTTTGGGGAGATGGGGTTCCAGGACACATTGGCGAGGCTATCTGCACAAAGGTCAATTTTTATTTCCAAGAATACATAACTTGTAGCCCTTGAATTTGGGTTGTATGATTCCATAGCTCACTGCTAACATTTGTCTGCCCTGCCCCCTTCCATGTTACTAGATTCCTTTTTCATTGGTTTTCTTGCAGGGGAGAGACATTTTGGATGGATTTGGGTTAAGGGGTGTGATAGGATCCCTCTCTTGGAGTTCAACATCACAGTGTCCTAATGTTTGGAAGAGGCATGAAGGGGAAACTACTCATAGTGATGGCCTTTGAACCAATAAGAGATACAGACCCTAGCTCAGATTGATGGAGTAAATAGTCAATGGTATTTATATACTTTCCTCATGCTTGGAAACTACTCTCTGCCCTAATCCAGCTTTCTAGCCCTTGTCTCAACTCTGACATCATCTTTCCAGACAATACTTTAGTTCATCTGCAGGTTAGCTATTAGGCTCAGGCAAAAACTGCTAAAGTCGGGAGTTGGGCGGTAGTGCAGCAGGTTAAGTGCAGGTGGCACCAAGTGCAAGGACCTGCGTAAAGATCCCGGTTCAAGCCCCCAGTTCCCCACCTGCAGGGGAGTCACTTCATAGGCAGTGAAGCAGGTCTGCAGGTGTATGTCTTTCTTTCCCCTTCTATCTTCCCCTCCACTCTCCATTTCTCTCTGTCCTATCCAACTATGACAACAACAACAATAACTACAACAATAAAACAAGGGCAACAAAAGGGAAAATAAATAAATAAATAAAACTACTAAAGTCATAGGTCCCTTGGAACATACTTAAAATAGACCTCCCAGTGTCTTCCCACACAAAGACCCCTTATTTCTTATATTTCTTATATTTATTAATTAAAAGGAAACACTGACAAAACCATAGGATAAGAGGGCAACAACTCCACACAGTTCCCACCATTAGAACTCATACCCCCTCCCCTCCCTTGATAGCTTTCCTATTCTTTAGCCCTTTGGGAGTATGGACCCAAGGTCATCATGGGGTGCAGAAGGTGGAAGGTCTGGCTTCTGTAATTGCTTCCCTGCTGAACATGGGCGTTAACAGGTTGATCCATAGTCCCAGCCTGTCTCTCTCTTTCCCTAGTGGGGCAGGGTTCTGGGGAATTGGAGCTCCAGGACACTTGGTGGGGTCATCTGCCCAGGGAAGTCTGGTTGGCATCATGGTAGCATCTGGTACCTGGTGGCTGAAGATAGAGTTAACATACAAAGCCAAACAAATTGTTGACCAATCATGAACCTAAAGGTTGGAATAGTGCAGATGAAGAGTTGGAGGGGGGGGTCTCTGTTCTGTAGATAGATATTAGGCATGTTTTAGTTATATTCCAAAGGGCCTGTGGGCTATACTAGTTTTTTCTTTTTTTCTTTTTCCCTGAGCCTGAAACTGATATGCAGGTAGATCTTACTTAGTGTCTGGGAGGTGATGTCATGGACCAGAAAGCTGGATCAGGGAAGAGAGTAGCTCCCTAATATGGGAAAGGTGTATCAATATTATTGACTGTAAATCCCATTGATTTGATGTAATCTGGGGCCCATATTCAGCTTAGGATCCTATGTGACCTCTGTATGCCTGTAGATCTGAGCTCACATTCTGTGGTCATAAGTTGAGTAGGAATGGTTCAAGCTGACCCAATATCAGGACCCATCTTCCTCAGGTGTAGCAAAGAGTATGTTGTCCATCCTCCCTTCAGATGATGTAACATTCTTTACCATTGTTGACCCACATTGAGGGCAAGGCCCTATGGAGGCCCACAAAGGGAAGACCCCTTATTTCATCTGCTCTATTCTTTCCTTTGTGTTCCTGTTTGTTAAACAGTTTGTTGTGCTTTATACCTTACTGTCTTTCATCGGCCAAATTGCAGATGCTACTATGATTCCATCTTGACTTACTTGGGCAGATAGCCTCACTAATATATCCCAAAGTCTCACCACTTCAGAGTCCTACACCACTAGGGAAAGATAGAAACAGGCTGAGAGTATGGACTGACTTACCAACATCCATGTCCTGTGAAGAAACTATTTCAGAAGCCAGACCTTTCACCTTCTGCACCCCATAATGATCCTGGGTCAATGCTCCCAGAGGGATAAAGAATAGGAAAACTTCCAATGGAGGGGATGGGACACAGCTCTCTGGTGGTGGGAACTATATGGAATTGTACCCCTGTTATCTTACAAGCTTGTTCATTATTATTAAATCATTAGTAAAAATTAAAAGACAAATAAATGCTTCTGTGGGAGGCAGGGCTTTTTATCCTGGGCAAACACACCAAGGCTTAAAGATTTTTCTTTAACGAAGATTTTTTAAATCTTAACACATCATCCAAATATGATGAGAAAAGAGGACATGTTATATTGGTTAGATGCTCCGTCTGAAAGTACGGTTCAGGTTGGCAGGGCCTGGAGTGCTGAGAGCCTCTTTCTTCTTTGGTGTTTTGTGTCTGTTTACTGACTCTTTTTGCTTCCAGTTCTCTGTAGCAGAGCTCGGGTTCTTTGGAAAAGTTTGGCTTTTCTTTTCTACCACCAGGTGACTTTCAGAAAAGGATTCTCCCTCCCTGAGTCTCAAGGACATACGGATTTCCTTGCTAGAGACTGTGTCCAAACTCCATGGTGCTGCCTTATGGCTTTGAGATTCCCCACTCTTGTCAAGGTGGCCACATCTCACCAGAAGCTCTCACCAGAAGCTGGCTCTGGCCTCTCTCTTCCCAGCTCCCCTCCAGACCTCCCTAACAGTGCTGAGGGTGCAACTCCCATGCCAGCTGGAAGTCACCTTGTTTGATGTGTGTGTGTGTTTGTGGAGAGCCCTGTGCCCAGTGCCAGGCTAGTGGAGGAGAGAGGGATGATTCTCCAGCAGCCAGTTCCTCCCCATCACTTGGCATGGCTCCTCTCACTTCCTGGATTGAAAAGCAGAGAATGTTTCTAGTGCTCCGCTTGTGCTTAACTCTTTTGCCAGTGGGTAGCTGTTTTACACTGCTGCTATGACTGCTGGAGCCACAGCTGTTGAGGCATTGCCTGTATAAACTCCACAAAAAAAGAAGGAAGAGGGAGAGAGAGAGAGAGAAAGAGAGAGAGAGAGAGAGAGAGAGGATGAAAGACTGAGGAGTGAGCAATTGAACATCACCAAACAGGGCAATCAATTTATATCCTTGGGACCAACAGCTTTAGCAATACCTCCTTCCATCAGGGAGCCAATGCAAATGGTGCAAACCCTACAAAAGACATGAGCAGGCCTTTCAGTGAACACCGGGACATTCTGCTTGATGTATGTAGTCCTGAAGAGATGAAGCCACTAGCCATCACCTTTAATACTAGCTCCACACTTGAGAAAGCACCCGAGCATGTCATTAATAACCCAGGAGTGGTTTTGCTTCTCCTCCCTGCCAATTCTCCCTTTTTTTTTTTCTTCTAATTCAGACGCCGAGACTAGAAAGACTCCAGAAAGACCACATTTCACCCATGTTGAAAGCAAGGCTCTCAGTGCAAAACCATTGCTCTTCCACTGGGATCGCTTAATTCAAAGGGGTGTTGAATTCAGGTCTCTCTTGCAAGACCCTGTGTGACCAGGGCCATTTGGGAGGCACTCTGAGAGGTAGTTCTTATTGATGTGGTTGCTGACTGTGCCAGTTGATGTTGATGTTGAAGCAGCTCTGCTGGCCACCCGGGGTATTGGTCTAAGTTTTATTTTATTTATTTTACTTTTTCCATTTTTTATTCAATTATTTATTATTATTATTATTTTTTTAAATTTTTTTTTATTAATGAAAGGATTAATTAAGAAAGGAAACATTAACAAAACCATAGGATAAGAGGGTTACAACTCCACACAATTCCCACCACCCGATCTCCATATCCCATCCCTTCCCCTGATAGCTTTCCCATTCTTTATCCCTCTGGGAGTATGGACCTAGGGTCATTATGGGGTGCAGAAGGTAGAAGTAATTGCTTCTCTGCTGAAAATGGACAATGACAGGTCAATCCATACTCCCAGCCCGCCTCTCTCTTTCCCTAAAGATGCAGGGTTCTGGGGAAGTGCCGGGATAGCCTGAGGGTACTTCTTCCCAAGCTAGTGCTCTCTGGGTTGTAGAGAACTCAACTGGAGCCGATCTAGGCTGCTGCGTGGGAGAGGGATCAGGAACTCGTGCCGCACTAACTTCGCAGGAGATACACTCTGGAACTCTCGGAGCCGGAAAGCAATTTCCAAGTGTCTTTAATCAGAAGAGCAGCTGTTTTTATACTCTCCAAGTAGGGTGGAAACAGGATGTGATATAGAGAGGGTGGAGAGAAAAGTGACTGGTAAAAAATCAGAGTGTGACAAGGAGGGGGCGGAGCAGGTGAGAATCCTATCACTGAACCACCAATGCCCTGAAGGGAGGGTGGTGCTTGTTAACAGTGGTTATGTAAATAGAATACAGTGGTTATGTAAATAGAAATGCAAATCAAGACAACAATGAGATATCACTTCACTCCTGTGAGAATGTCATACATCAGAAAAGGTAACAGCAGCAAATGCTGGAGAGGGTGTGGGGTCAAAGGAACCCTCCTGCACTGCTGGTGGGAATGCAAATTGGTCCAACCTCTGTGGAGAACAGTCTGGAGAACTCTCAAAAGGCTAGAAATGGACCTACCCTATGACCCTGCAATTCCCCTCCTGGGGATAGATCCTAAGGAACCCAACACATCCATCCAAAAAGATCTGTGTACACATATGTTCTTGGCAGCACAATTTGTAATAGCCAAAACCTGGAAGCAACCCAGGTGTCCAACAACAGATGAGTGGCTGAGCAAGTTGTGGTATATATACACAATGGAATACTACTCAGCTGTAAAAAAATGGTGACTTCACCGTTTTCAGCCGATCTTGGATGGACCTTGAAAAAATCATGTTGAGTGAAATAAGTCAGAAACTGAAGGATGAATATGGGATGATCTCACTCTCAGGCCGAAGTTAAAAAACAAGATTAGAAAAGAAAACACAAGTCGAACCTGAAATGGAATTGGAGTATTACACCAAAGTAAAAGACTCTGGGGTGGGTGGCTGGGTGGGGAGAATACAGGTCCATGAAAGATGATGAATGACATAGTGGGGGTTGTATTGTTAAATGGGAATCTGGGGAATGTTATGCATGTACAAACTATTGTATTTACTGTTGAATGTAAAACATTAATTCCCCAATAAAGAAATAAATTATTTTAAAAAAAAGAAAAAAAAAAAGAATAGTGTTAAGCAGAAGCCACGGGGAGCTGGCATACTATCCAACAGGGAATCAGAGTTCTAGGACATATTGGTGGGGCTGTCTGTCCAGGGAAGTCTGGTCGGCATCATGCTAGCATCTGGAACCTGGTGGCTGAAAAAAGAGTTTATATATAAAGCCAAACAAACTGTTGAACAGTTATGGACCTAAAGGCTGGAGTAGTGCAGATGAAGTGTTGGGGGGTACTCACTGCAGACTCGTGTACTTTTGCTTTCAGGTATATATTTTGCCCTAGTTTATGGATACATGTGAGCACATGCTCTATCTCTGGGGACCTGGTCTATATCTAGGTTTTGGGACTTTGTTAGGAAGTGAACCACCTGGAATGAAATTAGAAAATACTATGAAAGGAAAGGTCTCACCCGAGTAATGTAGCTGAAGGGTTGTCATTCCACACCTGAAGTCTCTGGACACAGTCTGAAGTGAAGCATGCTGGGGTGGCACTCGTTGCATTGATTAGGTTGTGATTGGCAGATGCAATATTATTTGATATGAATTGAGAGAAGGATGCAGGAAAGTGGGCCCCACCTTAAGGTTCCAGGACTGGGGGAAATATAGGCTCTATAGTGGAAATATGAGGTTCCTGCTGTCTTAGGGTTCAAGAAGACAATGGATAGTTATTGTCATCATCACATTATTTGGTAATTGGGTTAACTTTGAAAAGTCCCTTTGTTAGGGTTTGTTGTACAATACCCAACATCTTGTAAATAACTGTGCTACCACTTGCTTCTGTTCTCCCTGGTCTAGGCTTTTGAGAGAATCCACATATCAAAGACTCAGCCTATGCATTAAAAAGACAGCCTGTGTTTTAAAAAGTTTGAGACATACAATCAATTTTTCCCCTCTCATACTAATTAAATAGTGATTTATATGACTACACTTTAATAGGAGTGTACATAAACACCATTCCCACCACCAAAAGACTGTGTCCCATCACACACACCCACCTCCTCCCCTCCACCACCCCAGGAAGCCGAATTTCCACCCTCCCCCTCACCACAGGGTTTTTACTTTGGTGCCCTCCTCTCGATTTAGTCAGATCCTGCTTTGAGTTTCCCTTTCAGATCTTCTTTCTCAACTTCTGTTGATGAGTGGGATCATCCCATACTCATATTTATCTTTCTGAATTAGCTCACTTAACATAATTCCTTCTAGCTCCATCTAAGATGGGTCAGCAAAGGTGGGTTCATTGTTCTTGATAGCTGCATAGTATTCCATTGTGTATATATACCACAGCTTTCTCAGCCACTCATCTGTTGTTGGGCACCTAGGTTGCTTCCAGGTTTTAGCTATTATGAATTGTGCTGCTATGAACATAGGAGTACACATATCCTTTTGGTTGGGTATTATGGAATCCTTGGGGTATATCCCCAGGAGAAGAATTACTGGGTCATATGGAAGGTCCATGTCTAGCCTTGTGAGAGTTCTCCAGACTGCTCTCCAGAGAGGCTGAACCAATTTACATTCCCACCAGCAGTGCAGAAGGGTTCTTCTGTCCCCGAAGCCTCTCCAGCATTTGTTGCTGCTGTCCTTTTTGATGTATGCCATTCTCACAGGAGTGAGGTGGTATCTCAATGTAGTCTTTATTTGCATTTCTCTGACAATCAGCGACCGGAATAGTTTTTCACATTTGTTAGCCTTTTGGGTCTCCTCTGAAATGAATGTCTTATTCATATCCTCTGCCCATTTTTGGATGGGGTCATTTGCTTTTTTGGTGCTAAGTTTTCTGAGCTCTTTGTATATTTTGGTTATTAGTCTCTTGTCTGATGTATGGCATGTGAAGATCTTCTCCCATTCTGTGAGGGGTCTCTTGGTTTGTGTGATAGTTTCTTGGCTTTACAGAAGCTTTTCAATTTGATGTAGTCCCATTGGTTTGTTTCTGCTTTAACCTTCCTTGCAATTGGGTTTGTTTCATCAAAGATGTCCTTGAGGTTTAGATGGGAAAGTGTTCCACCAATGTTTTCCTCTAAGTATTTGATAGTTTCTGGTTTCACATTCAGGTCCTTGATCCATTTGGAGTTGATTTTTGTTTCTGGTGAGATAAGGTGGTTCAATTTCATTCTTCTGCATGTTACAACCCAGTTTTCCCAGTACCATTTATTGAAGAGAGCCTCCTTCCTCCATTTAATACTTTGGGCCCCCTTATCAAAGATTAGATGCCCATAGGTGTTTGGTCCAAGTTTAAACTCCACTTGCTGAGTCTAAGCCACATGTGCTGGCTCTTAGGCTTTAGCACGTTTCCCTTATTTTATCTTTATTTTTAAATGTTTAAAAGTTATCTTTATTTTTGGGTAGAAACAGCCAGAAATCAAGAGGGGAGGGTGAAATAAAAAGGGAGAGGGGGTGTTGGCCGGTAGCAAGGTGGGTTAAGCACCCATGGTGCAAATTGCAAGGACCGGCTTAAGGATTCCCATTCAAGCCCCTGGATACCCACCTGCAGGGGTGTTGTTTCACAGGAGGTGAAGCAGGGCTGCAGGTGTCTATCTTTCTCTTTCTCTCTCTGTCTTCCCCTCTCCTCTCAATTTCTCTATTTGTCCTATCCAACAGCAGCAACAACAACAACAACAAGGGCATGAAAATGGAAAAAATGACCTCCAGGATCAGTGGATTCATAGTGCAGGCAACAAGCCCTAGCGATAACCCTGGAGGCAAAGAAAAACAAAAGAAAGGGAGAGAAAAAGAGAGATACCTGCAGCCCTGCTTCACCAGTCACCAAGCTTTCTCTGTGCAGGTGGGGGTTGGGGGCTTTAGTCCAGGTCCTGTGCATTGTAACATGTACACTTAAGCAGGTGTGTCACCACCCAGCTGTATTTTTATTTTTTTATTGGTGAGATTAATGGTTTACAGAAAATACAGTTGTTGGTGCATGTATAAAATCTCTCAGTTTTCATAAAAACATTCTCATCTCCAGCCTAGATCCTCCTTCTCCATCATGCAGCAGGACCGGAAAGCCCTTCCACACCCAAGAGTCTTTTTTATTTTTCTTTATTGGGAGGATTCATGATTTACAGTCAACAGTAAAATACAGGAATTTGTTCATGTGTAACATTTCTCAGTTTTCCACATGACAAATCACCCCCTTCTAGGTCCTCCTCTGCCATCATGTTCTAGGACCTGAACCCTCCTCTCCACCTCAGAGTCTTCTACTTTGGTGCAATACACGAAACCCAGTTCAGGTTCTACTTTGTGTATTGTTCTTGTTTGTCAACTTCTTTCTATGAATGAGATCATCTCATATTCATCCTTTTCTTTCTGGCTTATCTCACTTCACATGATTCCTTCAAGCTCCATCCAAGATAAGGTAAAGAAGGTGAGTTGATCGTTTGCGATAGCTGAGCTGTAGTCCATTGTGTATATAGACCACAACTCTCTCAGCTTGTCATATGTTGTTGGATACTTGATTTTCTTTGAGGTTTTGACTGTTATATAGGTATACTCAAATCTTTTTGGATGGATATGTTTGGTTTTTTTTTTTTTTTTTTTTTAGAATATATCCCTATATTGTATTTACTGTTGAATGTAAAACATTAAATCCCCAATAAATAAATAAAAAAAAGAAAAAAAAAGATTGTAGGACATTAAGACAGTTCAAGGAAGTACAGTATGGCTCTAGTATTCTCCAGGGGAGGCTGGACTTCTTCCTTTTTTTAAAAAAATTTTATTTATAAAAAGGAAACACTGGAGAGTCTGGCTGTAGTGCAGCGGGTTAAGCTCACGTGGTGCACAGCACAAGGACCGGTGTCAGGATCCCGGTTCGAGCTCCACCTACAGGGGAGTCTCTTCACAGGCAGTGAAACAGGTCTGTAGGTGTCTTTCTCTCCCCATCTTTGTCTTCCCCTCCTCTCTCCATTTCTCTCTGTCCTACCCAACAACGACAACAAGAATACTAACTACAACAATAAAACAACTAGGGCAACAAAAGGAAATAATAATAATAAAAAATAACTTAAAAAAGGAAACACTGACAAAACCACAGGATAAGAGGGGTAAAAATTCTACACAATTCCCACCACCAGAACTCTGTACCCCCTCCCAGATAGCTATCCGATTCTTTTTTTCCTTTTTTATTTATAAATTTTTCTTTATAAAAAGGAAACACTGACAAAAACTATAGGATAAGAGGGGTACAACTTCAATTTCAACCATCAGAACACCACACCCCCACCCTGCCCCTCCCCTGATATAGCTTTCCTATTCTTTAACCCTCTGGGAGTATGGACCATTGTGGGCTGCAGAAGGTGGAAGGTCTGGCTTCTGTAATTGCTTCCCTGCTGAACATGGGCATTGATAGGTCAATCCACACTCCAAGCCTGCTTTTCTCTTTCCCTAGTGAGTCAGGGTTCTGGGGAGGCGGAACTCCAGGACACATGGGTGGGATCATCTGTCCAGGGAAATCTGGTTGGCATCATGCTAGCATCTGGAACCTGAAAAAAGAGTTAACATAAAGCTGAATAAATTGTTGACTAATCATGAACCTAAAGGCTGGAATATTGCAGATGAAGATTTGGGGTCTCCATTTTGAAGATAGCTAGTAGGGATACATACTCCATGGAATACTACTCTGTAATAAATATACTCCATGGAATACTACTCTGTAATAAAAATAAAATATTGTACCATTTGAAACAAAATGAACGGAACTAGAGGTAATTATGCTTAGCAAAATAAGTAAAGAGTTGAAAGATAACTTCCAGATAGTTTCACTCATATGAGGAATCTAGAGAACTGATACACATGAACAAAAAACGGGGAGTTGGGCAGTACCGTAGTGGGTTAGGCACAGGTGGCGTAAAGTGCAAGGACCGGCGTAAGGATCCCAGTTTGAGCCCCCAGATCCCCACCTGCAGGGGAGTCACTTCACAGGCCGTGAAGCAGGTCTGCAGGTGTCTATCTTTCTATTTCCCTGTCTGTCTTCCCCTCCTCTCTCCATTTCTCTCTGTCCTATCCAACAACGATGACATCAATAACAATAACAATAATAACTACAACAATAAAACAAGGGCGACAAAAGGGAATAAATAAATATTAAAAACAACAACAACAAAAAAACAACAACAAACAAACAAAATCGCCCAGAAGCAAGCACACTATTTCTAAGACATGTGAGAATTATGGTGATTATCACTGGAAGATGGGAGGGTGCAGACACCGAGCTTTGATGGTGGGTGTGGTGTGGAACTATACCCTGTAATCTTATAATTTTGTAATCCGTTGTTCATCACAAATAAAAAATGAAACAAAAAAGAAATTGTTGAATATAAACTGAGGGACTCTTGCATGGTACGACGTGCACTGTAACTGATGAACTCTCTCTGGACCCCTGAGCTTGGTTTTAAAGTCCCTCCCCCCCATAGCAGAATCAGGGCTTCTTATCATCTTTCCTTACCTGTTCTATGCTGAGCTTCCCTGGCAGAATGTTTAGAAAGAAAAAACTTTACAACCCAATCTTAGAATCTTCCATCTTCCAGTTATTCCCTTCTTCACTGGGAAAGTTATAACTTGAGGAGTTTCCATGTTGACTGCATGCTATTATCAAAACTTTCTCCCACAGTTTGAGAGGAGGCCTATCCCATGTACTCTCTCATCTTTGGCTCCGAAACAAGGACTTATATAAATAGGTCAAGTTGAAGACTTAGGTAATTTGGAACCACACTCTTTGCATGAGATTCAGTATTACCCTTACCCTATGTTTTTCAATTGAGAACCTGCTGGCTGAAATAAGAGTTTGGCTCTCACATCCACTAACTCTTCTTAGAGTTCATATGGACTATAATGAGGCTCATGGACAAGATAGAGACATTCTCCTGTAGGAGAAGATGAGATGAACCCTGGGATATCTAAACACTGGTCACACAACTTTACTCAGCCCAGTGTAGAGATATAATGAAGTTCTTTGATCAAAATATTATTGTTATTTTTGAGTTGTAGCATTAAGGAATGAACTCAGGACCTCATTCATGTGTGACACTACTGAGTGACTTCCTAGGACCAGTTTACTTCACAAATTTTACTCAAAAGAGAGAGGGAAAGATAGAGGAGAAAGGAATAACATTACAGAGAAAGTGAGGGGAGAGATGTCAGCACCTCACCACCATCCATGGGACTCCTATGCTGCGATTCAAATATACATAGAAAGGCACATGACCTTAGAAAGACACAAATATACTTAGAAAAGCACATGACCATACTGGGGGAGCTATGTCCTAATCTTGTGAGATAGACATTTCATGGAGTTATCTGTGTTTCAATATTCCCAATCAACTTTATATATATATATATATTTTTTTTTTGGGAAGACACAGAGAGATAGAGGGGGAGGGGAAAAGATACTGAAACTCCAAAGCTTCTTCCACTGCAGGGGGGCCGGACTCCAACCAGGGCTGCACAAATGACAAAGCAGGCACACTGTCTAGGTGAACTATCTTGCCAACTTATGAGACAATTCTTCAGTGTGCCTCTCAGGATGTCAATGGGACCAAGGGAAATTTAAGGATTAGCCACCCACCATCAGTCTCTAGAGTCCCAGGCTGCATCTGTGTGGGTGCAGAAGAGATGCATTATTATTACTCTGCACTCTCCTCAACATAAGAGGAACTTTCCCTAAGGCTGTGTCTTGAATACCACACCTGCCTGTGGGTCGAACAATTGAAATAGCTTGAAGGGTTGGTTTTCAATTCATTATTTTCTGAGCTTTTCTACCTTTGCATTTTTATAGGTGGGCTGCAATTTTTATGCCTCAGTTTATTTCTGTGTAAGATAGAAAGAAAATGACTCCAGTAAACATCCATGGTTATAACAGTGACAATGACAGTATATTCAGTAAGCTGTTTTGAGCATCTGTGACATGCCTAGTACTGTTGAATGACTCTAAGGATACAGACGTGAACAACAGCCATGGTATTTATGGAGCTTAGATTCTATAAGGGAAAAAAGTAAATAAAACGTGAAAGTAATATTAGTATGTCTGATATATCTTGGTAAAGAAAAATGAAGCAGGAGTGGAAGTGAGACATATCAGAGACAAACGTGCTGTTTTAAGGGGGTGTGGTCAAGGAAAGCCTAATCAGCAACTCACAGGAAGTGAACAAGTTACATGGATATTTTGGGGGAAGGTTCTTCATCAGAGGAAGTAACAAATGCAAAGACTCTGGGGCAGGTGCATATTCAATCACCTGCAACCAACTATGACCATATAACTATGAGTAACGATAACAAAGAAAAAACTGGCTCTGTTTGTCTGATTAGCATTTTTATGGAGTAATTTTGTATGCCTGCCACTGTACTAAGTGGTTGGTAAAATTTCAGTTTTTAGTCTTCACTAGCTTGATGAGGTAGAGATACTATAATCAACCATGCTTTGTAGAAGAGAGATCTGAAGTCCGAGAAGGTTATGTAACTCACTCAGGCTTACACAGACACTCTGTGGGGGAACTCAGTCCAGACAGCTGGACTCTAGGGCCTGCTCTTTTAGTCACCAAATGAAAGAGGATGGAGAAGAGTTTGAAGTTGTTGTCAAATGCAATCAGCTTCTTGGAGGGAGGAGGAAGTTATTATTATACACAGTGGACAAACAGGGGGCTTTCTTTCTCTTTTTAATGTGTTAGTGTAAGGCAGTAAATCTTTATAGGCTCCTAGACACAGTGGTCCTGAATAAACCCTGGGCAAGAAACATTGAATCAAGAGAAAGAGTCAGAAGCCTCATGGCTGACTAAGGAGAGTGATTATATTTTCCTGGCTGGCCTTTTTAGGTTTCTTCCTTTGCTGCCTCAGGCACTGTCCAGTGTAGAGATGCTGAATGCTGATGTGCTGAATGCAGGGAAATGCCTTCCTTGGCTGATGATTTTAGCTAGTGCAGTAGTTAGCAGGTGTGTCCAGTGTGGACTGGTGGTGAAAGCTGTCCACTAAAAGAAGATGTGACAGAAGTGAGGGATGGCCATTCTATATCTGATTTATAGTTTGTTTTGTGTCCAACTGAACATGATGGTCTTAGCAGTCCAGTTCTGGGAAGATGGTTGGTAGGTGTCAGCTCCAGCATGGCTTCTGGGAACACCCAGAAATCTCCTGCTACCTAGGAGGTATTACTATTCACATTTGCAGGGTTGTGTCTTTGGTGATCCCGGATCATCTGCCTAACTAGCTTTGTGCTTTGAACTCAAGCCCTGACTTAAATCACCATCACCTTATTGCAAGTACATGAAGTATTTCTCTTTTGGAGTAAAATTATATGTGTAGCTCATTTCACACAGTCTAATAGCCACCTATTCCTATTCTATTGCTTAGCCTACATTTTCTAAAGATCATCATAAAAGTTATTCTTTGTTTCTTAAAAGATTTTATTTATTTGTTAATGAGAGAGATAAGGGAAGAGAGATGAAGAGGACCAGAGCATCATTCTGGTACATGTGTTGCTGGAAAAGGAACTCAGGACTTCATGCTTGAGAGTCCAATGCTTTATCCATTGTTCTACCACTATTCTTTAACTTGTTATAAATGTTCTTTTGTTTCTTTTGGTTTTCGATTTTAAAAATTTATTTATATTGCATAGAGACAGAGAGAAGTTGAAAGGAGGAGATAGAGAAGGAAAGAGACTGAGAGACACCTGCAGATCTACTTTACCACTTGTGAAGCTTTACTCTGCAGGTGAGGATCAGGGGCTTGAACCCAGGTCCTTGTGCACTGTATTATGTTCACTTAACCAGGTACACAACTGCCTGGTCCCTTATTTTGTTTATTAAATTTTATTTGTATATATGTACTTATACACACATGAATGTGAGAGACAGAAAGAGAAAAGGAGAGAGAAAGAGGGAGGGAGTGAGGGAGAGATATAGAGATAGATATATAGATAGGCAGACCATTGCTCCACTACTATTCTATGTGCTGCTAGAGATTCAGTCCAGGGCCTCACATACCAAGGCATATCCTCTACTGAAGTACCTCCTTGGCCCTTTCTTTTTCCATTTTCACCTCCTCTTTTGAGGTTTTACTGCTTAGTTTTAGGAACACAATCAAGTCACAAAACCCCAGCTTTGTTTTACTCTTGGTGCCTTTTAAAAACTTTTTCTATTTCTGTTGGGTCTCTTTTTCACACCAGTCATGCAAGCTCTGGAGGGTTAAAATCTCATCTGCTAAGCCAGATGATTTTTTCAAAGATGTCAGAAAGCTATGTATCTGTGGAAAATTGTAGAAGAGGGGTGCAGTAATGTGGCTGAATGACGAGGAGTCAAGGGTAGGTGAAATAAAAGGGATAATATTTATGTTCCTTAGAAGAGACAGTAACTACGTTGTACTCTGTGAGTTAATTATGAAAACCATGGATTGCTTTGGCTTGTCTCAAACTGCTGCCCCAGATGGCAGCCTGCCAAGTTATTGGTCTTCTATGGATGCATAAATTGAATCCTGAGTTACTGGCATTTGGCCATCTCTCTCTTTTTAAAGCAGCTATTACCTCATTGTTCTAATTCTTTGGCCTGGATATTTGAGTAGAGCCGGTAAACATTATCTTGCCCTGGAGAAATCCAGGTTCACACTCTCCTGGTCTCAGGGATAAAGGTATATAGGAAGGGCTGGCAATCAGCATAACACACCTCCCATCATTATCTATCCTGTGTGGTGACTCAGGCAAGCACCACCAATATCTTCTTCCACCATCTTTTTCAGGAAATTGGAAGCTGCTTTAGTAACTTGAACAACCATGACATCTTCAGTAACATAACTTTTTCTTAGCTCTGGGAGAAACTTGCAGATGTTTGATGACTGAAGGGATATCACAGAAAAAGCATTAAACTTTTCAATATGGCTGGGCCAAATATTAATCGTCTGTCAGCCAGGAATCTCAGCGAGCAGGAAGGAGAGAATGAGTTGGGTGGGGGATGGCAAGAGGCTGAGAGATAGCATTTTAGGAGCTAAGTAGAATGAGGAATGCGAGGAGGGGGAAGAAGTAAGAGTGATGGCAATATAGCAAAGTGGGGAAGCAAAGCAGATGAATTGGGGAAGAAAGTGTAATAGATGAAGGAAGATGTGCAGGAAAGAAAAAAAAACATACAGTGGGCTGGGAGAAACTGCAAGATAAATGTGAAAATACATTGATTAGACTAAGGTTATGGCCATGTGCAATGTCATTACAGGTAGGCATGCAGAGGAGAAAGGCAAAAGAAGAAAAATGAGGATGGATGTGGAAATAGATTGAGCACAGACAGGCAGGGGCAGACACACACTGACAAAATGAAAAGGAATATTCTAGAGCCATAAGGAACCAGGGATTAAAGATATTGTGACATCAACAGAAGTTAGAGACTGCAAGACAAAAGGCAACTTAAGCCATTTTCTGGTCTGTAAAGTCACCCACAACAGCACAATGTGCTGGGAAATGATGTCTGCCTGTGATCATTGTTTACTCAGAAAGCCAGCTGACACAAGATGAAATTAACACAATAGGATGGAATATTGCTAATAAAACAGCAACAACAACAAAAAACTCTGCCGTTAGGTTTTCATAGCCTAATTATTCAGCACGTTACTCACTAATGGCACAAGACATTACCATGCTAATATGCAGTCTGCATATGTCAGCAGAGGAAGGATTGGTGGACTTGTGCTCTCTGCAGACGGAGACATTCTTTTTTCCCAGATGGAAGATAGTTAGAGTGTGTGGGAACACCAGTGGCCAGGACAGGGAGGCACTCACAGTCTTCTCTAAGCAAGGGGAACAATGAGACCCCTAGAGGTTGTTCCTCTGTACTAATGGAGGCTCAAAGCACCACAGGACACTCTGATCCAAGATGCTCTCCGCATCCACCATGTGTCCCTTTCATTTGAGGGTCACATTGCTGAGGATGATTAGGATTTGAGCATCATGAGTAAAAAGCAAAAACAGGTTTCCAAGTGAACTCCCTACCTGTGGAAAACCTGACTGGATTACTTAGCTTTCTTGGTTCACTGTGTCATTCAGATGAAGCAGAACAAGTTTACACTTGTTGCTGCTTTTATTTGTAAATATAGGCATTCTTTTTGGCTTTGACAAAGTGTAAAGACACTGGAGTCAGGGAGTGAGCATGGCTTTTGCTTTCTTAGAAACTACCTATTGTGTCTATCCTTATACCCAGATATCTAGACATTCACTCAGCACTGGTTGAATGACTATGCCTGAGCCATGAAATAAGAAACAAAGAAAAATGCAGAAAAAGCACTTTCCTTAAGAAGCTCATGAGCTCTCCGTGGAGCATGGGGTGGGTGATGTTTACATCTTACGAAGGTGACTAAACAAGTACTGGCAGGAAGAGCATTCAGCACAAGCCCCATCTTCATAGTGGATGGAAGTAGGGCTGCAGGAGGAACCATTCTATTTTCTAGATACTCAGATTATCCTGGAACCATAACCCATTGTCAAGATAGGCTGTGTGTAGGTGAAAAGACTATTGGGAAGAGAGGTGTGTGAGCGTGTGTGCTCAAGTTTGAGTCTATATCTCTACTGTGCTAGGCTCTGGTACATGGAGCATTAGTGAATTTCCATCTCCCTCTTAAAGAAACAGAAACATCTTTTCTAATAAGAAGCCTAATCTATGTTGATCCAATCAGAACACAGCACCCATGGTGTTGGTTAAGAGATGGCCACATGATCTTGCTGAACCAATAATAAGTATCCTCCTAGTACATTTTTTTTCTTTCCACCATGGTTGTCACTGGGGCTCTGTGCCTGTAGAATGAATCTCAGCAGCCATTTTTTTCTCCCTACTCTTCTTTGTGATAGAGACAAAGGGAAATCGAGAGGGAAGGGGAGATAAAGAAGGACACAGAAAGAGAGATGCCTGCAGAACCGCAGCACTGCTTCACTGCTTGTGACACTTCTTCCTGTAGGTGGAGGCTTAAACCTGGGTCCTTAGGCTTGGGTGATGTGTGCACTCTACCGGGTGTACCACTGCCCAATCCCCATCCTAGTACTATTACGAGTAGTAAAAAGCACTTTCTCTCTTATTTTCTTCTGACATATATTTAATTTATTAAATTTACAAGTTCAGATAGTCCTTTTTGTACCATATAGAGGCTAGTGACTTGAGAAAGAAAAGTAAAGAAGAAAAAAATGAGATAAGAGAAAGATCAAATAATGTTGTTCAGATCAATCCTTAAACAAGTCCCTTACTCTGAGGACTTCCTGGTGAAGTAGGCCACCTCCTCTCTCTCTCTCTCTCTCTCTCTCTCTCTCTCTCTCTCTTTCTATCTTTGTTTAATCTAGTTGAAGTTAATTTTGCCATATGTACACCAAACAACCCTCATCAATGCCTTTTCTTCCACTTCTCTCAGCTTTAGAATGCTCAAGGCATTCTTGGCTCCCATGCACAGAACAAGTCTTTATCATTCTTTACAGAGAATGTGCCTTTTGTAGCCTGCCATCTGCTTCTGTGGCAGCCGGTGAAGAGACAGGTCAGGCCACTTGCTGAGCAATCCTCAGCAGAGTGAAATCTGGCACCGAGGTCCTTGATCTTCTTACCTACACAGACTTCTTTAAATACACACACTTCTCAGCTTCTGTCTTTCTTTGGACTTTTTCCCTCTTGTAAACTGAAACGGAGGGTAGGAAGCCAAGGGAAGGCTTCAGAGAAGAGCTAGACTTTTCAGGAGGGACTTCAAAGTGAAGAAGTAATTAAGCAAGTAGAGCAATCCCTGACCAGGATTAATGGACTCAGAGAATCCCTCTCTCTGAGCAGTCAGTGTCTTCTTACACATGGGTCCTGATGTCCTTTGTATACAAATGTCTTGTCCTATGTCCTTGTGAAGATGCTGAACTAGGGAAAAAGAGTAACAAGCTGGGAATGGTAGTTATTAGAAGCAATGACTGGTATTCAGTATTTTATTTTTCTGAGTATGTGGTCTAACAGAGTTTATGTCCATGAATAAAAAAATCTGAAAAGGGGATGGGTTATAGTTCACTAGGTAGAGTGTGCACTTTACCATGTCCAAGCCCTGGGTTGAAGACTTAACACCATAATAGAGCACTGAGAATAACACTGAAGGGGGCTTCATGAAAGTAGTGCCATGGTCTCTCTCTCTCTCTCTGTCCTTCTCCTCCTTCTCTTTCACTCCTTTCCCTCCCTCCCTCTCTTCCTCTCTAAAAAAGGAATGAAATAAAAGCATTCATTCCTGACTCCCTTGAAAGCAGGTATAAGGGAATCATGTGTTCATAGTAACATAGATCAGAAGTGGCACCCCCCCCATCCATACTGAAGGAAAGTGTTATGGGCCCTTGAGAGTTTTCTACATTATTTCCCACATGGTATCTGGTGATATTCAAGATGAGGAGGGTGCGTCATTAGATTTCCCTCAGGGAAGAAAAGACAACCGATCTGGCATGAGCATACAGTATGAAGAGGACACTTTTGTTGTCTAAGTGATTTAGATATTAGAATATTCTCTGGTGTAGTTCTAGATTCAAAGAATTTAGTAGATAGTTCAGAGATTTTTCCATATGTCTCACCCCCATAGTTTTTTCTGCTTTTTAAAATAATGTGCTATAAGAATTGAAGTCAGGATTCCACACATGGCTTAAGGTATGTCCTCTACTTCCTAAGCCATCTTCCAGGTTCAGTTTTCCCTTATTACTAATACTCTATGCTATATTTGGTGCAGATAAGGAACATATACTGATAAATAAAACTGTATGCAAGTCCATGATTTCTACTAATATTTGATATTTGAATTACACAGTTTTATGGACTTTGGCAAATGCAACATATGCCATGTATCATCATACCAAAACATGGAATAGTTTCACTGCCCTAACCACTCTGTGCTTCACCTACTTGTTCCTTCTTCCTTGCCTCAGAGTCCTGGCAATCATTGATAATTTTAATGTCTCTGTAGTTGTTTCATATTCTAGAATGTCGTGTAGTTGTAATCACACTGAATACAGTCTTTTTCAGAGTAGCTTCTTTTATTTTTTAAAATTTTTATAAAAAGGAAACACTGACAAAACCATAGGATAAGAGGGATATAACTCTACACAATTCCCAATCACCAGAACTCTGTATCCCATCCCCTCCCCTGATAGCATTCCTGTTCTTTAACCTTCTGGTCAAATAACCCAGGGTCATTATGGGGTGCAGAAGGTGGAAGGTCTGGCTTCTGTAATTGCTGCTGAACATGGGCATTGACAGGTTGATCCATACTCCCAGCCTGCCTCTCTCTTTCCTAGTGGGGCAGGGCTCTGGGGAAGCAGGGCTCCAAGGTCTGCCCAGGGAAGTCTGGTTGGTATCATGGTAGCATCTCAAACCTAGTGGCTGAAAAAGGAGTTTATATATAAAGCCAAATAAATTGTTGACTAATCATGAACCTAAAGGCTGGAGTATTGCAGATGAAGATTGGAGTCTCTTTTGTAGATCGCTAGTAGGCCTATTTTAGTTATATTCCAAAGGTCCCATGACTATACTAGTTTTTTCCTGAGTGTGACATCTCCAGCTTTCTAGCCCTTTTTCCAACTATCATCTCCTCAGACAACAACTTGGGTCCACCTGAATATCAGATGTTAGTCAGGCTTGGAATAACATCTATTACTTAGCAATATGCATTTGAGTTTCCTCCATGTCTGTCCATGGCTTTTTAAGTATTATTATTTTTAATTACTGAATAACATTCCACAACATGGAATGCAGTTTACTTATCCATTCATATATCTGGGTTTTGGTAGTTGCGATAAAGCTGCTGCAAGTCTGCTCACTCAGACTTTGCATGATGAGTTTTTTTATTTAATTTTATCTATTAAAAAGGAAACACTGACAAACCATAGGATAAGAGAGGTACAAACTCCACACAGTTCCCACCACCTCTGGGAGTATGAACCAAGGATCATTATGGGGTGCAGAAGGTAGAAGGTCTGGCTTCTGTAATTGCTTCCCCACTGAACGTGGGTGTTGACAGGTCAGTCTATACTCCCAACCTATCTCTTTCTTTCCCTAGTGAGGTGGGGTTCTGGGGAAGCAGAGCTCCAGGACACACTGGTTGGGTCGTCTGCCCAGGTAAGTCTGTTTGGCATAATGGTAGCATCTGGAACTTGGTGGCTGAAAAGAGACTTAACATATATAGCCAAACAAATTGTTGACTAATCATGAACCTGAAGGCTGGAGTAGTTCAGATGAAGAGCTGGGAGCATTTCTGTTTTGTAGGTAGCTAGTAGGCATATTTTAGTTATATTCCAAAGGGCCTGTGGCTATACAAGTTTTTTCTTTTTTTCCGCCCTTTATTTATTTTTTTCTTGAGCCTGAAATCTGATATGCAGATGGACCCAAGTTATTGTCTGGGGAGATGATGTCATGGCTGGAAAAAGGACCAGAAAGCTGGATCAGGGAAGAGAGTAGCTCCCAAATATGGGAAAGGGGTATAAACATTGTTGACTGTAAACCCCACTGATTTCTTATGATCTGGGGCCCATATTCAGCTTAGGAGCCTAAGTGACCTCTGCATCCCTGTAGATCTGAGCTCACATTGTGTTGTCATGGGTAGGGACGTTCTAAGCTGCTCCAATTTCAGAACCCATCTTCCTCAGGCAGAACATAGAGTATGTTGTACAGCCTCCCTTCGGAGGATGGAAACATGATGAGTTTTGAATTTCCCTGGATAAATGCCTTGGAGTGAAATTGTCAGATATTATGGCGAAAATAAGTTAGATTTGCAACAAACTGTCAAACTACTGTCCAAAGTGGCTGCACCATTGTACATTCCCACAAACATTGGATAAGATTCTTTGTTACTCTGGATTCTCTCGAATTTGGTGCTGTCTGGCTTCTAGATTTTAGCCATTCTTGTAGAGGTCTAGAGAAATCTCACTGTTGGTCTAACTTGCCATCCTCTAAGGGCACATGATGTTGAGCCTTTATTAATATGCTTGTTTTACACCTGTGTATCTCTCTTGGAAATATGGCTGTTTACAACCTTTGCCCATTTTTAAATTGGGTTGTTTGTTTTTTTACTGTTGAGTTTTAAGTGTTCTTTTGATATTTGTGATGCAGTTGCTTATCAGATATGTGTCTTGGGAAAACATCCTACCAGTCTGTGGCTTGCCTTTTCATTTCTTAACAATGTTCTTTGTAGAGCAGAAGTTATTTTTGTGTGTGTGTTTTTAAAATTTTAATAGAGTCTAATTTAATCATCTTTTTTCTTCCAAGTATTGTCCTTTCGAAGTTGTCTCTAAAAGCTCATCTCCAAGTTCAAAGTCAACTATGTTGTTTTCTGTTGTCATTTTTACACTTAGAATTATGGTTCCTATTGAGATAATTTTTGTGAAAGGTAGATGGTATGTATCTAGATTGAGTTTTTGTATAAGAATCTCAAATTGTCTCAGAATAGGTCTATTTGTTGAAAAGACTTATATTTCCTCACTGAATTTCCTTTGTACCTTTATTAAAGATCAGTGGCCTGTATTTCTGTGTGTCTATTTCTGAACTTGGCTATACCCGATTGATCTATTCTTGGGATAGAACACGTTTTAAGTGTCATGCTGCATTGATTATTATTCCTTTAGAGTTGTCTTCAAGTCAGGTAATAGTTTTCTTTTGACTTTTTTTATCTCTTAGGATTGTGCTGGCTATTCTGTATCTTTAATTTTCCTGTACAGACTGTAGACTCATTTTGTTGATATATGCAAAATATCTTGCTTGAGATTGTATTGGATTCCATAAAATCTATAGATTAAGCTGGGAAAAATTTATATAGGAGCAATATTAAGTCTTCTTATATTTGAACATGGACTATTTCTCCCTATTTTATTTTATTTTTTTCCTCTAGGGTTATTGTTGGGGCTTGTTGCCTGCATTATGAATCCGCTGCTCCTGGAGACTATTTTTTCCCCTTCTGTTGTCCTTGTTGTTTATCATTGTTATTGTTATTGTTGTTCTTGTTGTCATTGTTGGATAGGACAGAGAGAAATCAAGAGAAGAGGAGAAGATAGAGAGGGGGAGAGAAAGACACCTGAAGACCTGTTTCATCACTTGTGAGGCAACTTCCCTGCAGGGGGGTAGCCGGGGGTTCGAACCAGGATCCTTGAGCCAGTCCTTGCTCTTTGTACCATGTGTGCTTAACGCACTGTGCTACTGCCCGGTTCCCTATTTCTGCCTTTATGTAGATTTAAAAATATTTTTATTGATTTATTATTGCATAGAGATAGAAATTTGGAGTGGAGGGAGAAAGACAGAGAGACTCCAGCAGCCCTGTTTCACCACTCGTGAAGCTTTCTCCCTGCAGGTGAGGACCAGGGGCTTGAACCTGGGTCCTTGCATGCTGTAATGTGTGTGCTTAACTAGCAGTGCTATCACGTGGTCCCTTTCCATTAATTTTTATCAAACTCTCATAGTTTTTCTTACTTATCTTTGCCCTTAGTTTGTTGGATTTAAACTTAAGCATTCCAGATTTTTATATCTTATGTAGATAGTACTGCATTTTAAATTTCCACTTCTAGGGAGTCGGGCTGTAGTGCAGCGGGTTAAGTGCAGGTGGCACAAAGCACAAGGACCGGCATAAGGATCCCGGTTCGAACCCCGGCTCCCCACCTGCAGGGGAGTCGCTTCACAGGCGGTGAAGCAGGTCTGCAGGTGTCTGTCTTTCTCTCCTCCTCTCTGTCTTCCCCTCCTCTCTCCATTTCTCTCTGTCCTATCTAACAATGACAACAACAATAATAAATACAACAATAAAACAACAAGGGCAACAAAAGGGAATAAATAAATAAAATAAATATTTTAAAAAAAAAATTTCCACTTCTAATTGTTCAGTGCTGACATCTGGGAAAAACAATTAGGTTTTCTACATTAACCTTTTTTCTTTTTGTTTATTGGTTCCAGAGTTTTTAATACTACCTTTTTTCAAGGCTTAACAACACATCTCCTCATTTTTATGACTAATTAGCAACTTGTATTAATGTGTTACAGATTGTCAGCTACGAATACCTGTCAGTAACTGTTGTGTCATTAAATCATAAGTAAACTTATCCTATAAATTGGATCTTCAGACAGATGGAACACCTTAACTTTACTCATTCAAAACCTTTTTTGGACCCTACAGTGTGGCCCCCTCCCCTTTTCTATGTTTTAATCTGACACGCTGACTTTTGCAGTATGCATTTTGGAAGAGAGCAGGGAACTCTAGCACAGAGGAGACAATGTCGTATGACATGGATGATGACTTTGGTGGCACTTTTATTTATCCAGATTGTTGTTTTCAGCCCTATCATGACTAAAATAGATCAGTTTCTAATGTGTCACCTCCCATAACATAGTTTACAGGTTGTATTCCAGGGGGATCACAGTAGCAGTAAAGGAGGGGAGGCATTGACTTCTCTTTCTGTGCTCCATCTTCTAAACAGAACTGACAGGCAAGAATCTCACTCTTCTCCCTCTGGGCCTGTCTGTCTCTAGTTGTTAAGGAACAGTAAGCTGACCTCTTTTCAGAGTTCTGGGAGCATGGATTTGGTGTCTTCTGCTTGTATCATATGCTATAAATGTGGAAGTTTCTACAGGAAATGACATTCTTCAGCCAACTTCCTGTTGGCTGTCTGTCCTTGGTTTTCTGGATTGCTTCTTCCTGGGATGAAGTCCTCAGATCAGTAATGGAAAGATGAAAACATTCCTTGCTGAGATTCACTTGAAACTGGTCATTTCTTTGTATTATTTTTATGGCAAGACTTTTTTTTTTAGTTTGTATTGGCTTTGTATTGCAATAGTTTGTATTGGCTTTTTTTTTTAGTTTGCATCATTATTTTTTTTTAGTTTGTATTGCCTCCGATATGATTTTAGTCTTTTTAATTTTTTCTGATTTTAAATATTTTTATTGAGGACACTAATGGCTTACAGTAAATATGTTTGTTGCCACATGTGTAAGTTTTCTGCAAAACACTCTGACCCCCTAGCCTAAGTCCTCCTTCAATATTATGCACCAAGACCTGAGAGCCCCAACCCCCCACCTCAGAGTCCTTTACTTTGGTGCAATATATCAAACCTAGTCCAAGTCTACTTTGTGTCCAAGTTTTCCTTTCTTTTTTTATCTGTCCCTTTCTTTCTGGTTTATGTCACTGAACATGATTCCTTCAACTCTATCCAAGATGAGGTGAATTCATTATTTTTAATAACTGAGTAGTATTCTATTGTGTATGTAGACCACAACTCTCTCAGCCACTCTTGTGTTGTTGGACACCTAGGTTGCTACTGATATTTGGCTATTGTGCTGCTATGAAAGAGCATGATGTTCAGATAAAAGAAAATATATTGCAATTGGCTATAGTCAACTCACCTCCACTTCCACCACACTCTATTGTTAGTAATCTGTCTCCTTCTTCTTAGCGAGAGACAGAGGCAGAGAGGTAGAGGGGCAGAGAATGGGAAAGAGACCACAACAACAAAGCTTTCTTCAGAGCAGTTGGGGGCTGGGCTCAAAGTTGGGTCATGCACATGGCAAAGCAACGCACTAAGCTATTTCACTGGCCCTCCAATTTGTCAGTTCTTTAGGACTTTTCCCATGGCAATCATGTCATAAGTCTCAAACAAGAAATTTTATTTTTTCCTTTCTTCATTTGTACACATTTAGTATGCTTTTTCTAGTCTTACTTTATTCGCAAGAATTGTCGAAATGATACTATTTAGTTGAGGTGAAATGAGAGATCCTTTCCTTCCTCTTGGTCTTGGGTGGTGGTGGGAAACCATCCATTTTTTAAAATGAAATTAGTATCATATTAGTTGAAGGGGTTTACATTTTTTAATCAAGGAAGTAATTCTCTGTTCCTAGTTTGTTGAATGTTTGTAAGCCAAATGGGTGTTAGATTTTGTCTATTGCTTTTTTTTTGTTGCATCTGTTGGTATTATCATATACCTTTTCTTTTTTAATCTCTTGATGTTTACATTAATTGATTTAAATATTGGACCAAACCTGAAAACCTGGAATAAATACCACTTGGCTGTTGTGTGTAATTTTTTTTTATGGATAGCTAGGTTTGTCTTTTTAGTATTGAGTATTTGACATTTATGTTAATGATTGTGGTTTTCCTTTATTGTAAGGTTTTGATATTAAAACACTGCTGACCTCATAGAACAAGTTAAGAAATATTCCCTCTATCCTAACTCTTTCTATGAAGTCAGCAGTGCCGTGTGTGTGTGTGTGTGTGTGTGTGTGTGAGAGAGAGAGAGAGAGAGAGAGAGAGGGAGGGAGAGGGAGAGGGAGAGGGAGGGAGAGGGAGAAGGAGAGGGAGAGGGAGAGGGAGAGAGAGAGAGAGAAGGGAGTAGAGCACTACTCCATGATTTATTACATTCTATTTATTTTTGCCTTTATTTTGTGGTGCTGGTTCAAATTCACAGATTCACTTATGCAAACCATGCCCTCTACCACCAAGCCACCTCTCAAGCTCCAATACGACAGCATTTCAGTTCCCTACTTATTCCTGATCCTTACTTCAATTACATATTCATCTATTTATTGTTTATGCAATCAGATGAACATCACCTGGCAAATATTAGAAGCTCAGTCATAAATGCTGAATGAATGAGTAATATTGAACTGTCAAACCCCTTTGGAAATGGAAGCTCAGAGATATAAAGTGACTATATCAAGGTCACATAACTCACATAACTCACTAATAAAAGGTAGGGACTAAACCCATGACTTAACTCTTCTTGTCTATGCTTTTGCTACCATACCTTCACAGATCACACTGTGTTAACCTCAGTGTTTGTTACTCTCTACCCATTGGTCATTTTAACTTTAGGACAAGTTTACAAGATTGGTAGAATTCATGTCTTTGTAGGTAAAGATGTGGTCTTTGAAATTCTAAGCAGTTTGTTAGTATTGCAGTGCTACAGAGTGAGAGAGCTGGGATCTGAATCTAGCCTGAGCTGACTCTCAAGTTTCTGAACCACCCAAGCTACATGACTCTCTTCTGGCATAACTTGCATTTTATTAGTATTTCTCTCTAGTAAACCTAGGCTGTGAATAATAGGGATGTTTCAGGCACTGTGGCATTGGTGCAGCCCCTGACAGAAGGCATGGGGTAGGGAGGCTGTGCTGCTTTCCCTGTGCCCTTCACACCACACGACAGAGGTGACACCTGGCTCCTTTTCTCTGAGTGAGCCTCATATGCTCCAGAGCCCTGGAATACAACTGTGATTCTGCACAAGCAGCTTCTAATAGTGGGTGGAATGAATGGAGGCTCTGTCTTGCTTCCATTTTTCTCCTTGGGAGGACAAAGAAGTTGGGCTATATGTAAATGATAATAAAAATGGCCAGAAAACAAAAACAGTCTATTAGGTATTTTGTATGATTTGTTTATTTGTTCTAGGAGAGTGAAAAAGAGTAAACACATACCACATTTTATATCACATGTGGTCCTGGGGATTGGACCCAGGGGTCTCATGCATGTAAGTCCTATTCACTACCTCTCCAGTCATCCTTTATTCCTTAATTTGAAACTTGTAGACCAAATGACAGCAGAGATCATGAGCTCTTGGCTTTGCTTGCTCTGTTTTCTTGCTCTTTCTGGTTCTGTCTAGTTCTCTCTGGATGCTTGCACTGCACTTACTTGGCTGACTCTTGACCTTGGATGAACTCAGCTAGCCCTTTCCACTTGGCATTTATCCAGGTACCAGCCTCTTTCTGGAGAAAACCACGTAACTCTCTTAGTTGGTTTCCTTATAGTCCATGTTCTCTTGCTATCTCAGCTGGATTATTATTATTATTGATTCAATAATGATCAACAGGATTTTGGGATAAGAGGGGCACAATTCCATATAATTCCAACCACCAGAATCCTGTATCCCACCCCCTTCATTGGAAGCTTCCCTACTTTTTATCTCTCTGGGAGTATGGACCAATGATCTTTATGTGGTGCAGGTGGGAGGTCTGGCTTCTGTAATTGCTTTTCTGCTGGACATGGGCGTTGACAGGTTGATCCATACTCCTAAACCACCAACTCTATTTCTCTCTCTCTCTCTCTCTTTCTCTTTCCAGAGCACAGCTCAGCTCTGGTTTATTGTGGAGCAGGGGATTGAACCTGGGTCATTGGAGTCTCAGGCATGACAGTCTCTTTTATAACTATTATGCTATCTATCCCCCCTGACCACCAACTGTATCCTGTCTTCACTGTTGTAATAAATCCACCTAAAATGCAACGGACACTTCTGATCTGAACCTGCTCATAAATGATCGGTTAGATAGCACAAAGAAGGCTGGGGGGAGTGTTTTGAGCACAGCTTCCAAGGGAGGGATGTTTTAGGAAGTTCTACTAGTCTTCTGGTCCTCTATTAAATATAATTTAAAAATCATTTTACAGGCATAAACTCTTCTTTTTCTTCCTCTCCCCCAATTTTATTATGTGTGTATGTGTGGGAGGGAGTTAATAATTTACAGTACAGCTATTGACAGTTGAATATGATTTCAGTCTCCCTGTGTTAAGTGTCTGCAGACCACTCTCACTCACCCACAACATAGGATCTTTTCGATCATCATACATCAAGAACCCAAAACCCTCTTCACTCCCTGGACTCAAACTCTTGTCCTGACACCTCTGTTAAAAGATTTGAAGCTAGGACCAGGCAGTGGCACACCTGGTTACATGCACACATTACAGTGTGAAGGACCCGGATTTAAGCCCCTGGTCCCCACCTGCAAGGGAAAAGCTGCACGAGTGGTGAAGCAGATCTGCAGGTGCTACTCTGTCTCTCCCGTCTCTATCTCCCCTGCCCTCTCAGTTTTCTGTCTCTATCTAATAAGTAAATAAATAAATAAATAAATACAAAATTGAAAAAATATTTGAAGCTAATTGTTGGTATGCTTCTAAATTCTGCTTATAAGACCTTCTGTTTTGATCATCACATTAGGTTCGATTGTATTACTTACGATGTGGTCTATTTACATAATCACTGTTTTACCTGGGTCCCGCCCTGCCTGCAGGGTATTGGTTTAATCCCCACTGGTTAGATGGAAGTTTTCTATGTTCTGTTTGAGCTCTTTTTTTTGCTCCACCCCCTCTCCTAGTCATTTTCCTTTCCCTTGCCACTTCTGGTGAAGAGATGCGTAAAAGGTGATGTATCTGATTAATAAACGAGATACTGCTTCCGAGATCAGCCATGAGTCCCTGGTCATCTCTCTACCACCCATGAGCTAGCTCAGCCCGGCATATGGTGCCCTGAACAGGGACTGGCAGCTAATAAGAGAACATAGTTTTCCTATTTCTCCCTCTTCCCTTGCTATCTCAACATCTTTTCTTTCAATGAAAATGAAGCACCTACTGTGTGCCATGTACTGTTCTTTACTATGAAGAAGAAAGACTAACATGTCTGTTTCAGAACTTCTGTGTAATTAACATTTGACACACCTTCAAAGGGTAAAGCACCTTTATCATTCCTCTCCCCCACATCCCACATGATTCAGATGTGATTTCATCTCCTTCATCAATGTACCTACATGTTCATTAAGTTTAGCTATATTCCTGGGATGAAGCAAATTCTCAGAGGGCTCAAGTCTGGTTCACTAGATTTCTCTTTCAGAACAAAGGCAAAGGCAATCAGGATGCAAGATACACCTGTTTAAGGCAGAAACCCTCAAAGCAGTTCTTGTAGTAAACCAAACATTAAAAGTAATTTTAGTTGATCTGAGATCTCCCTGACTCAAAAGCACAGGTGTAGGGAGATGAGAAGGAGGAATTATCTTGGAGACACAGTAATAAGCTAATACAGCATGCATGACAACTTAGGGACTGAGGATTCATAAATATATTCATGTTTTTTTTCCAGCAAGATTGATTAAATACCCAAGCTCAAAATTAAAGTAGGAGAGAGGGAGAGAGAGAGAGAGAGAGAGAGAGAGAGAGAGAGAAGGAGGGAGTGAGTTACAGAAGTTCTGGTAAAACATATCAACTTTGGACAAAGCATACTTCATCAAATACATAAACAGCCACCGCCTGATACATTAGAGTCTGGAAGTGTCATAAATTAACCTGACAAGAAACTTTGCAAAAGGTCAGATGTAACATTCATCAGGCCCTGGGAAACAGGGCTTATTTCTTGGCTTGATGAAAGAAGAAAAGACCGTTCTCTTGCATAGCATTTTAAAAATCATTTCCAAATTATCCAGCAGGAGAAAGAAAAACGCATTTCCAGTTGATTTAGGGAAAAGAGAACTTATTCCCTTGTCACCTCAGTTTCCCATGTATGGTGCTGTCAAGGTGTAGAATGGGAGGGAACGTTGCTTGAACCATATTGAGCCCTTTCTCCTGCTTTCACCAGCACGGTGGTGGCCTTATTTTGAAAGGTGCCCCTGGGGAGAGCAACTCTGGTGGAGGGACAGAGTCAACAGAAAGTCATAGGTGGAAAACATGATCCATTATCGCAGCAGAGGCAGGTCTGGAGTATAAGCCATCTTTCTTTTAGGCATTAGAGTTATGCTAAGTGATGAGTCATTTTGCAGGGCTGTGGGAAGCATTGGACAGCCCTTGCCTAGGTACTCATTTCAACATCCATTAAGTGGATATAGTCAACATGTGTCTATAAAACAGGTGAAGGGGGGCCAGTGGTGCAGTGGGTTGGGTGCACATGTTACCATTTGCAAGGACCCCAGTTCAAGGCCCTGGTCACCACCTTCAGAAGGGAAGCTTCATGAGTCATGAAGCGGTGCTATAGGTGTCTCTTTCTCTCCTCCTCCCTCTCTCTCTTTTAAAAATATTTTTATCTTATTAGTTTTTTCTTTTTTAAATTTTATTTATAAAATAAAAAACAGAAAATATCCATAAAATCATAGGATAAGAGAAATTCTACACATTTCCCACCACCAGGGTTCCATATCCCATCCCCTCCACTGGAAGATTTCCTATTCTTTATCTTCCTGGGAGTATGGACTCATCATCATTATCGGGTGCAGAAGGTAGAAGGTCTGGCTTCTGTAATTGCTTCTCTGCTGGACATGGGTGTTGACAGGTTGATCCATACTCCCAGCCTGTCTCTTTCCCTAGTGGAACAGAGCTCTGGGGAAGCAGGGCTCCAGGATACATTGGTGAGTTTGTCTGCCCAGGGAATTCAGGTTATTTTATTTTTATTACTGGACAGGGGCAGAGAAAAATTGAGAGAGGAGGAGATAGGGAGAGAGACAGAGAGACATCTGCAGACCAGCTTTACCACTTGTGAAGCTTTCCCCCTGCAGGTGGGGACTAGGGGTTTGAACCCGAGTCCTTGTGCACTGTAATGTGAGTGCTTAACTAGGTGTGTCACTACCTGGTCCCTCCCTCTCTTCCTCTCTAACATTCTCTTCCCTTTCATTTTCTCTCTGTCTTTATCAAATAATAAAAAAGGGATGGGGGAATGGCCACAAAGAGTGGTGAATTCATTGAACAGGCACCAAGCCCCAGTAATAACCCTGGTAGCAAACAAACAAGAGGATAAGGTCTTTATTTATCTAGTTGGGAAAGATGCACTGAGGAACAAGATTGTTAATTTTCAGTGTCTTTTCTCAGACTTCCCTTTGTCTGACTTGGTTTTTATATGGATACTTCTGTCTTTCTGGCAGATTACTCATCTATTCTTTCCTTGTCAGTTGTTTTTCCTAATGGGCGATTTTGATTTCTCCCAAGACAGAGCTACATTAATATTATAATTATTCAGCAAAATTAGACATTTGTCTCTGTGTTTCAGGTTCTGTTGTAGGTGCTGGGAGAGCAACTATAAAGGAAGCAGACCCAAAGCCCTGCCTTTGTGATAAATAAACAAACACAAGCCAAGAATAAATCACAGGACACAATGGCACACTTACTAAATACAAGTAAAAATAACTATAGAACATGATAAGTTAGTAGACATACTATGGCTAGATAGAGCAGGGTGACAGAGATGAGAATGCTGAGGTGGTGACAATTTTCAGTGCAGTGGTCAGAATCAGTCTCATGTGGTTGACCTTACCAGTGTGTCCCAGAACCTTACCTCTTCAGTGTCCTACACCACTAGAGTAATACACAAACAGGCTGGGGGTATGGATACACTTGCCACTGTCCATGTCTACCTGAGAATTAATCCAAAATTCCTACTTTCTGTACCCCATAAAGAACTTTGGTCCATACTTCCATAGGGAAGAAATGTTAGTGGAAGGACTGTGAACTCCAATTCTATCAGGACCTGGAGAGAGAAGGGGGGGATAGGAGAAGTAGTAGGTATGACTTTGAAAGGAAGAGAGGGCAGAACCACAGGAAAAATATAAAATATAGATAGATAGTTATAGAAATAATAGTCAAACTATATCTGTGATCTTGGAAGAACTAATGCAGTCTCCAATGGAGGCAATGGGGACACAGAATCTATTGGTGGGTTGATGAGGAAGGTGTGGAATTATACCCTTATTATCTTATAATTTTTTAAATCAATATTAAATCATATATATATCTTCATTTGTCTCATGGTTGGGACCAATTGGCACATGTGCACATGTGCACACGTGTGTGTGTGTGTGTAAGAGCATTCCAAGCAGAACAGTGAGTTCAAAGGCCCTAAGCTTGAACTGTATACCTGACATGTCTGAGAACTAGCAAAGACACAATGGTAGTATATGTATTCAGGGTGACAGGGAAAGTGGAAGGGAAACTAAAGAGGTACCTAGGGGAGGTCTGAGAGGGGGTTTGGTGGTAGACCTCATGGCTTGCATGCCTGAGGCCCTGAGTTTGACCTTCAGAACTGTGTAAAGATAGGAGAGGCCAAAAACATCATAAGGGTAACAGTACAGCAGTTTTCCAGTTGAGGAGCCACCTCCAGTCTGTTTTACCAATAGAAAGACTGCTAAAGGGAGGAGAGGACTTCCCTAAGGCTCACAAAATATAGTTGTGTGTCACTATTGCTACTGCCCCTTGGAGGCTGAAGCAGCAGCAGGGAGACCCTGAGCTGACATTGGGGGGGGGGGGCAGAAAACTGATTGGGAAACTCAGGAGAAGATCTACATACATGTGGTCTAGAGGTGGGACTGTATAGTGGGAGCCTTTCCACATTGTTCTCCTGATGAGAACACGTTGAATAATTGCCTCAAAAACCACAGACTATAAATGGGAATTGTTTAGAAATTTACTGGGCTAAGTAGTGCTGCCTGGGTTGGTCCAGGTTGCTGGCAGAAAAGCTGAATTGAGCCTGGGGCTTTGGATCATTCAGGTGTGGGGGTCTCTTTGCATAACCACTGTGCTATCTCTCTTCCACTCTGCTTTATCTCTTCATCAGGAGTGAGTGGTTAAGCTAAAAAATAAAACCTACTTATAGGTAAAAAGCTCTCAGGCTACCATTGCCTAAGGGAAGAAAAAGAACAAAAGAGGTTTTAACAGCCACTGTGCTTCAACTCAGTGACTGAAATAACATTGAAAAAACTTTTATTTCCACAATTGTGAATTCTTTACCTCACTTAGACATGAGTCAATTCAGGCAAGAGTGATCAGTGGATTGAAAAGTACAAAGAAAGACATCTTATAACACACAATATACAATGGTTAAACAAACAAAAAAAATGGAAAAATTAACCAGGACAAAAGCCCAGCTGAAAGCCCCCCAAAGGTAGCACATAAGAATGAGAACAACATCCAAACAGTAATTGAGACATTAGTCACAGGAGTTAAGATTGAATTTGAAAGAAATGTCATCAGAAATAGGGAAACAGCAAATGAGACTCTGAAAGGAAATATTAACTCTTTTGAGGTAAAACAGAATTAGCAAGACTAAGGATGAATTAGAGAAAACTAAGAGAGCAGTAAGAGATCTCAAGAAGAGATTAAGAGGTACCAAAAACAACAGAGACATAGGAAGACTTCAGAAGAAATAATATATGCATTATAGGCCTAGCAGAGAAAGAAAGAGAGGGAGGGGAAGAAAGCATTGTATAGTACATAACAGATAAGAACTTCCCTAGTTAGACAACATAAAAGACATAAAGGTTCAAGAAGCGCAGAGGGTCCCAGACAGAATTAACCCAAACTTAAAGACATCAAGACATATCATATTTAGAATGAAAAGGAGTAAGGATTAAGAAAGGATTCTGTGTCCTAGAGCCCCACCTCCCCAGATACCTACCCCACTAGGGAAAGAGAGAGACAGGCTGGGAGTATGGGTCAACCTGCCAACACCCATGCTCAGCAGGGAATCAATAACAGAAGCCAGACTTTCCACCTTATGCACCCCATAATGATCCTGGGTCAAACTCCCAGAGGGATAAAGAGTAGGAAAGCTATCAAGGGAAGGGATTGTATACGGAGTTCTGGTGTGGAGCAGTGGCCCTCTTATCCTACGGTTTTGTCAATATTTCCATTTTATAAATAAAAATTTAAAAAAGAAAGGATTCTGAAGGCTGCAAGAGAAAAACAAAAGAGTCACTTACAGAGGAAAAGCCACAAGATTAGCAGCAGATTTCTCCACACAAACCCTAAAGACCAGAAGAGAATGACAAGATATATATCAAGCTCTCAGTGAAAAAGGTTTTCAACCAAGACTACTGCTAGACTATCAGTCAGACTAGATGGAGGCATAAAAACCTTCTCAGACAAGCAACAGTTGAATGAATCAACTTCCAACAAACCTGCCCTGCTCTGAAAGTTCTCCTATAAACAATCAGATCACTGTAAACATGCCATATATCAAAACACTATAAATTTTTAAATGATGGCATTAAAATCAATCTATGATATCAGTAAATGTCAATGCTGGAATTTACCTATTATAAGGCACATAGTAAGACCATGGATCAGAAAACACAACCCAATCATGTGTTGTCTCCAGAAATCCCACCTAATTCAACAAAACATATGCAGACTCAAAGTTAAGGGATGGAAAACTATCATACAAAGAAATGGGCCACAAAAGAAGACAGGAACAGCTGTTGTCATATCAGATACGATAGACCTTAAAATAAATAAAATACAAAAGATAGGGATGGACATTACTTAGCACTCAGAGGATCAGTAAATACAGAGGACTTAGTGATTACCAACATCTATACACCCAAATGAGAGACTATCTAAATACATGAAATATCTACTGAAAGAGCTACACCAATATAGCAACAGCAACACAGTAATAGTAGGGGATTTAATATTCCAACTTTTCTAGCTTGACAGATCACCCAGGCAGAAAATCAATAAAAAAGGAGCTAAAAAAGAAGAGAAAGACAAACTAGAACTATTGGACATTTTCAGAGACACTCACCCCAAGAAACTGGAATACACATTCTGTTTAAGTACACATGGGTAATTTTCAAGGATAGACCATATGTTAGGCTACAAAGACAGTGTTAGCAAATTAAACAGCATTGAAATCATCCCAAGCAACTGCTTAGATCATAGTGGAATTAAATTAACATTTAACAATAAAAAATTAGTAAGATTGCCAAATGACTGAAACTAAACAGTACACTACTTAAAAACTACTGGGTCAAAGAGGAAATAAAGGAAGAAATCAAAAATGTTTTGAGAGTTCAATGGAAATGAAGATATGAGCTATCAAAATATTTGGGACAGAGCCAAAGCAGTACTGAGAGGGAAATTCATAGCCATACAAGCACACATTAGGAAACAAGAAAAAGTTCAAATAAACAACATATTTCACACCTTAAACACCTAGAAGAAGAAGAACAAAGGAACTCTAAAGCAACAAGAAGACTGAAATAACAAGTTAGGGCAGAAAGAAATAACATTGAAATAAGAAAACCATACAAAAGATCAACAAAAGTAAATGCTGGTTCTTACAAAGAGTAAAGAAAAATATCAACAAAACTTTTGTCAGACTCACAAAACAAAAAGGGAGAAGACCCAAATAAATCCGATTGTAAACAAAAGAGGAGATATCACAACAGTCACCACAGAAATTCAACATATCATGCGAGGGTTATATGAACAACTATATGCCACAAAGTTAGAGAACCTGGAAGAAATGGACAATTTCCTAGATACCTATGAACTCTCAAAATGAAATAAAGAGGAACTACTTAAGGAAAGAGTCACAGGAGTGAGTAAAGAGTTTGAAAGAATTGTCATCAGAAATGCAGAAACAACAAGTGAGACTCTAGAAGAAAACACTAATTATATCAAGGGTATTAGAGAGCTGAAAGCTGAAATAGCTTAGCTAAGAACACAACTAGCTGAACAAGCTAAAACAGTATCAGAACAGGGTAACAAAATAGATGAATTCCAGAAAACAGTAGAGGGGTAGAGAGAATAGAATAAATGAGGCTGAAGACAGAACTAGCAAGATTGAGGATGAATTAGGGAAAACTAAAAAAGAAGTAAGAGATCTCAAAAAGAGATTAAGAGATACTGAAAACAACAACAGAGCCCTATGGGATGACTTTAAAAGAAATAATATACGCATTATTGGCTTACTAGAGGACAAAAGAGAGGGAGGGGAAGAAAACATTCTTCAGAACATAATAGCCGAGAACTTCTGTAGTCTAGACAACATCAAAGACTCAAAGGCTCAAGAAGTTCTGAAAGGTCTTATATAAACAGTCAGACCACCATAAATATGCCACATATTAGAACACTCTAAAACTCTACAAGAATGGTGTTACAATATCTTCAATCTTTGATATCAATAAATGTCAATGGCCTGAATTCACTTATTAAAAGGCACAGAATAGGAAGATGGAACAGAAAATATAACCCACCAATATGCCGTCTACAGGAAACCCACCTAACTCAACAAGACAAACACAGACTCAAAGTGAAAGGATGGAAAACTATCATACAAGCCAATGGCCCACAAAAAAGGGCAGGGACAGATATCCTCATATCTGACATGATAGACTTTAAAATAAATAAAATTTAAAATATAGGGATGGACATTACTTAATGCTCAGAGGATCAGTCAACCAAGAGGACTTAAAAATTATTAACATCTATGCACCCAATGAGAAGCCATCTAAATACATCAAATGTCTACTGAAAGAGCTACATCAATATATTAACAGTAACACAGTCAGAGTAGGGGACTTTGACACCCCAATATCTCAACTTGACAGATTATCCAGGCAGAAAATCAATAAAGACATGAGGGAGCTAAATGAAGAGATTGATAAGCTAGACCTATTGGACATTTTCAGAGTCATTCATCCCAAGAAACTGGAATACACATTTTACTCAAGTCCACATGAGTCATTCTCAAGGATAGACTATATGTTAGGCCACAAAGACAGCACCAGCAAATTCAAAAGCACTGAAATCATCCCAAGCATCTTTTCAGCCCATAGTGGAATTAAACTAACACTTAAAAATCAATGAAATATTAGTGATAGTCCCAAATTTTGGAAGCTCAACAGTGCACTACTTAATAACTACTGGGTCAAAAAGGAAGAATTCAAAATGTTTCAAGAGTTCAATGAAAATGAAGACATAGCTATCAAAATATTTGGGACACAGCTAAGGCAGTACTGAGAGGGATGTTCATAGTCATACAAGCACACATAAGGAAAGAAGAAAAAGCACAAATATACAGCCTGATTGCACATCTTAAAGACCTAGAAGAACAACAAAAGAATCCTAAAGAAACCAGAAAGACAGAAATAACTAAAGTTAGGGCAGAAATGAACAATGTTGAAAATAAGAAAACCATACAAAAGATCAACAAAAGTTAATGTTGGTTCTTCGAAAGAGTGAACAAAATCGACCATACTTTAGCCAGACTCACAAAACAAAAAAAGGAAGAAGACCCAAATAAATAAGATTGTAAACGAAAGAGGAGACATTACAGCAGACACCACAGAAATTAAACATATCATGTGAGGTTTCCATAAACAACTATATGGCACCAAGCTAGAGAACCTGGAAGAAATGGATGGTTTCCAAGATAGCTATGAACTTCCAAAATTAAGTAAAAAGGAACCAGAATACATGAAGAGGCCCATCTCAGCTAATGAAATTGAAACAGTTATCAAAAACCTTGCCAAAAATGAAAGTCCTGGACCAGACGGTTTTACAGATGAATTCTACAAACTTCAAAGAACAACTAATACTTCTGCTTTTAAAAGTCTTCCAGAAGATTGAAGGCACTGGAATACTCTCTTCCAGCTTCTATGAAGCAAATATCCCTTTGACACCAAAAGCAGACAGGGACACAACCAAAAAAGAAAACTACAGACCAATATCTCCGATAAACATAGATGATAAAATATTCAACAAACTTCTAATCAAGTGGATACAGCAGTATATTAAAAAGATTGTTCACCATGACCAAGTGGGGTTGATCCCATGGATGCAAGGTGGGTTTAATATACTTAAATCAATCAACGTGATCCACCACATCAATAAAAGCAAGACCAAAGACCATATCAATAGATGCAGAGAAAGTCTTTGACAAAATACCACATACAACATCCCTTCATGATAAAAACACTACAAAAAAAATGGGAGTTGATGGGAAATTCCAGAAGATACTGGAGTTTATATATAGTAGACCTACAGTCAACATCATACTCAATGGTGAAAAACTGGAATTATTTCCCCTTAGATCAGATACCAGACAGGGTTGCCCACTATCACCATTACTATTCAACATAGTGTTGGAAGTTCTTGCCATAGCAATCAGGCAGGAGCAAGGAATTAAAGGGATAGAAATTGGAAGAGAAGAATCTAAACTCTCCCTATTTGCAGATGACATGATAGTATTCATAGAAAAACCTAAAGAATCCAGTAAGAAGATTTTGGAAATCATCAGGCAGTACAGTAAGAGGTCAGGCTACAAAATTAACATTCAAAAGTCAGTGGCATTCCTCTATGCAAACACTAACTTAGAAGAAATTGAAATCCAGAAATCAACTCCTTTTACTATAGCCACAAAAGCAATAAAATATCTAACCAAAAAAGTGAAAGACTTGTATACTAAAAGTTATGACTCACTACTCAGGGAAATTGAAAAGACATAAAGAAGTAGAAATATATTCCATGTTCATGGGTTGGAAGAATTAACATCATCAAAATGAATATACTATCCAGAGCCATATAAAAATTTAATTCAATCTCCATCAAGATTCCAACGACATTTTTAGGAGAATAGAACAAATGCTACAAATGTTTATCTGGAACCAGAAAAGACCTAGAATTGCCAAACCAATCTTGAGAAGAAAGAACAGAACTGGAGGCATCACACTCCCAGATCTCAAATTGTATTATAGGGCCATTGTCATCAAAACTGCTTGATAATGGAACCTGAACAGACACATTGACCAGTGGGATAGAATTGAGAGCCCAGAGGTAAGCCTTCATACCTATGGACATCTAATCTTTGACAAAGGTGCCCAGACTACTAAATGGAGAAAGGGAGTGTCTTCAACAAATGGTGCTGGAAAAAATGGGTTGAAACATGCAGAAGAATGAAACTGAACCACTACATTTCACCAAACACAAAAGTAAATTCCAAGTTATCAAGGACTTGGATGTTAGACAAGAAGCTATCAGATATTTAGAGGAAAATATTGGCAGAACTCTTTTACGTAAAAATTTTAAGACATCTTCAGTGAAACAAATCCAATTATAAGGAAGACTAAGTCAAGAATAAACCAATGGGACTACATAAAATTAAAAAGCTTCTTCACAGCAAAAGAAACCCAAACCAAGAGACCCCTCACAGAATGGGAGAAGTTCTTTACATGCCATACATCAGACAAAAGTTTAATAACCAAAATATATAAAGAGCTTGCCAAACTCAATCACAAGAAAACAAATGACCCAGTCAAAAATGGGGAGAGTATATGAACCGAATATTCACCACAGGACACATGTGAAAGGCTCACACACTTATGAAAGAAACTCTCCAAGTCATTGCTTGTGAAAGAAATGCAAATAAAGACAACAATGAGATACCACTTCCGCTCCCGTGAGAATGTCATACATCAGAAAAGGTAGCAGCAACAAATGCTGTAGAGGTTGTGGGGTCAAAGGAACCCTCCTCCACTGTTGGTGTGAATGTAAGTTGGTCTAACCTCTGTGGGGAGCAGTTTTTTTTCCCTTTTGTTGCCCTTGTTGTTTTATTGTTCTAGCTATTATTGCTGTTGTTACTGATGTTTTTGTTGTTGGATAGGACAGAGAGAAATGGAGAGAGGAGGGAAAGATAGAGAGTGGGAGAGAAAGATAGACCCCTGCAGATCTGCCTCACAGCCTGTGAAGTGACTCCCCTGCAGATGGGGAGCCGGGGCGGTTGAACCAGGATTCCTAAGGTCCTTGCTCCATGTGCCCTTAACCCACTGTTACTGTTGACTCCCCAGAGTGGAGTTTGGAGAACTCTCAGAAGGCTAGACATACCCTATGACCTTGCAATTCCTTTTCTGAGGATATATCTTAAGGAACCAAGCATATCCATACAAAAAATTGTATAGCTATGTTCATAGCAGCACAATTTGTAATAGCCAAAGCTTGGAAGCAACCCATGTGTCCAACAACAGATCAGTGACTGAACAATTTGTGGTATATATGCACAATGAAATACTACTAGGGTATTAAAATGGTGGTTTTGGGTTGGGCAGTAGCACAGCTAGTTAAGTGCACTGTTGCAAAGCGCAGGGATCAGAGTAAGAATCCAGGTTGGAGCCCCCCCCCACCTCCAGGGAAATTGCTTCACAGGTGGTGAAACAGGTCTGCAGGTGTCTGTCTGTCTCTCCCCCTCTGTCTTTCCCTCCTCTTTCCATTTCTGTCTGTCCTATGCAACAACAATGACAACAATAGTAACCACAACAATAAAACAAGAGCAACAAAAGGGAAAATAAATAAATAATTAAATATAAAACAGAAAAACCACCAATAAAATGGTGGTTTCACTGTTTTCAACCCATCTTGGATGGAGCTTGAAAAAATTTCCTTTTTATAAATAAAAAAAAATAAATTGTGTTAAGTGAAATAAACCATAAACAGAAGGATGAATATGGGATGATTCCACTCACACTAAGCAGAACTTGATCTTGAGTTGTATTGCCCCAAAGAAAAGACTCTGAGGTGGGGGTTGGGGGGGATAGTTCAGTGTCGGGCTCTGATGTGTAGGAGAGAGAGGAGATCCGGAGCAGAGAGGGAGCACAAATCTTTATTCACGAGGGCACCTCAGAGCTGGGTGGAAGCTCAGAAGTTCGGGCCACGTGGAGCTAGCAAAATGGCCACCCCCTACTATGTGCAGCACTCTTCCCTGCGTCCAGTCACCGAGGTGAAAAGTGGGCAAGAGAGAGAGAGGCGGAAGCAGGAGGGCTTCATAGGGCAAAAACTGGAAGTGATGAGTCGGGACAGGACTTGTTGGGAAAGGCATTCTGGGAATATTGTTTCAACTCTCATGGGAATTGACAATGCCCTGAGGGGACAACATGGTGGAACAAGGCACTCCAGGATTAGAATTACAGCTCTTGTGGGAATGGACTATATCCTGAGGGGACAACATGGTGGATGTGACCTCATCTGCACAATTTCCCAGCAGGTCAGGTCCTCAAATAGGATGGCAGAGGACCTAGTGAGGGTTGTATTGTTGTGTGGAAATACTATGTTGTGAGAAATATTATACATGTACAAGCTATTATATTTACTATCAACTGTATATCACTAATCCTCCAATAAAGAAATAAAAAGAAACCCATCATAAATGGCAGAGTGTCTGAGATTTAAAAATCTCATAGACAAAGAAGTACCAAGTGAAATTGACTAGGGCTAAGCTGTTCAGGGTAAAGGACTTTGGCTTTTACTGTGAGACAAAGGAGTCACCTTTGGAGAACTTGGAGAAGAAGAGACATAATTTGACTTACAAGGTCACAGGATCAAATCTCTGAATTCTTATGTGGAGAGGAAAGCTGTGAACAATGCAGGGTCTACCTAGGCAGCTCCTTCTGCATTTATTATTCTTGGTCTTAGCAAGACTGAGGTTTCAGGAGTGGGGAGGACATTAGTCTATGCTCCTGGTACAACTGTAGGTATTTGTTTGATAGGGCACTGACTCAGTTGGAAGGGGGGCCTCATTGCCTCTTCCTACTCCTGGTGGCTGGAGCAGCAGCAGCTATGGTGTGTTCTTTATGGTGGAATCCCAGAACTCAGATGGAAGAAAATTAGGAGCCACAGGACACTCTTACTAGTACTGTGCTGTTTACATATGGCTTTAGTTATAGGGTAAAACAAACTCTTATTTCTTTAAGTCACTGTATGTGAATAAGATTCTAAACTTCACAGAATGCCACTTTAGCTGTGAAGATGCTTTGACCACTTGAGGCCGCACACAGATCTAGAAACTAAAAACAAAACAACAAGAACAAAAAATAACCTGAATTTGAGTCCTAGTCAAAGATGTAGTCTCTGCATGATTTGGCCAAATTGATTCTAATCATGACAACAATTGTTAGTAATTATGCTTTACTTTATTCTCCCATGTGAGTCTAACATAAAGTAAATGTTATGGTGTGCACTTTAAATATGAGAAAAGACTAGTGTAGTAAAAAAATTACAGAGCAAGCCAATGGCAGAGCTAGGATTGTGAACACATTCAGATGGATTCCCAAACTATTATTATCTTTATTTTAAAACAATTTATTTACTAGTTGGAGGGGGGGGGAGGGAGAGGGAGAGGGAAAGGGAGAGGGGGAGGGGGAGGGGGAGAGAGAGAGAGAGAAAGAGAAAGAGACAGACAGAGAGAGAGAGAGAGAGAGAGAATCATTCTGGCACATACAATGTTCTGGTCTGAACTTGGGACCTTAGGCTTGCTAGTCCTGTTTTCTACTTCTGAGCTACCTCCTATGCCCATTAGTTCTTTTTAATAATTAGTGATTTATCAATGATTTACAAGATTGTGGAATAAGAGTGGCACAATTACACATAATTCACACCAACAGAGTTTCATATTCCATCCCCTCCATTAGGTTCCTTATTCATTATCCCTCTGGGACTATGGACCAAATATCTTTATGGGGTGCAGAAGGTGGGAGTTCTAGCTTCTGCAATTGCTTCTCCACTAGACATGGGCATTGACAGGACAATCCATACCCACCAGCCTATTTCTTTTCTTTTCTTCTTTTTTTTTTTTGCTGTTTATTTTTTTAAAAATTTTATTTATAAAGAGGAAACACTGACAGAAACCATAAGATAAGAGGGGTACAACTCCACACAATTCCCACCACCAGAACTCTGCATCTCATCCCCTCTCCTGATAGCTTTCCTATTCTTTAACCCTCATGGGAGTATGGACCCAGGGACATTATGGGATGCAGAAGGTGGAAGGTCTGGCTTCTGTAATTGCTTCCCCACTGAACATGGGCATTATTGGCAGGTTGACCCATACTCCCATCCTGTATCTCTCTTTCCCTAGTGAGGCAGGGCTCTAGGGGAACAGACACATGGTGGGGTCATCTGTCCATGGAAGTCCAGTTGGCATCATGGTCATAGCATCTGGAACCTGGTGGCTGAAAAAAGAGTTAAGATATAAAGAAGAACAAATTGTTGAACAATCATGAACCTAAAGGCTGGAATAATGCAGATGAAGATTCCCCCAGCTTATTTCTATCTTTCCCTAGCGGTGAAAGATAGAAATAAGCTGAAGAGGTGGGGTTCCAGAATACATTGGTGAGGTCATCTGCCCTAGGAATTCACATTGGTGTTATGGTAGCATCTACAACTTTATGGCTGAAAATCATTAAGATGTAAAGCAGAACAAATTGTTTAATAATCAGAAACCTAAAGGTAAGAATAAAGTAGATGAAACTTGGGGTTTCTATTTTGGAAGAAGGTCTATTTTAGGTATATCCCAAGGGGACCATGACTTTATCAATTTTTGCCTGAGCCCGACAGCTAACTTGCAAGTGGGATAAAAGTGCTGTCTGGGAAGATGTCGTTTTCGACGGGTTAGGTTGTTTTCGCTGGGCTGGCTTCAGGGGCAGGTAACAGACGACCAGGGACTCACAGTTGAGCTGTAGGCAGTATCTCTTTATTCATGCAGGACGCAGCACAATCTAAGACGAGCTAAGCTAAACTCAAGGTAAAGTACTCTAAAACTCACAATGCTGTCTTTATATATACTTGCCAAGTAGGGTGGAAACAGGGTGTGACATAGAGAGGGTGGAGAGAAAAGTGACTGGTGACAATCAGAGTGTGACAAGGAGAGGATCAGGGTGTGACAAGGAGGGGGGGTGGAGCAAAAACATATCATGAAACAGTGGGGATTGAACCAATGCCCTGGAGGGAGGTGCTTGTTAACAGCGGTTATATAAATAGAATGAAGTGGTTATGTAAATAGAATAGTGTTAAGCAGGGGGGATTTAAACCAAATGAAACAGAAAGGGTCTCATGCATACCAACAGGAAGATAGTGTCAGAGTTGAAAAATAGAGCTAGAAAGCTGGATCAGGACAAAAGGTAGCTGTGTTAAGTGTGACTGGACATGGGCCCTAGGTCAGATAGATGGGGTTTATAGTTCATGGTGTTTGTATACTTTCCCCAGGCCCATTAATCTTAATGACTATGTTCTACTCCCACTACTTTCCTCTGGACCTCAGTTTTTCTATGTGTGCAATGGATGATCTACAAACTACCTCTTCAGCCCGGGAACCCTCTCTCACCATTCATTCAGACTTGGCCTTGATGCCTCCTAGTACCTTTTCCAGCCCCCACAGTCCTAAGAGAATTGTTCTTTGTCAAGATTACAGCCATCTGAGCTTGAGTCTTTCCCTTCCATCTTGAGAGGAACCAGGAAACTTCTGCTAGGCAGAACTAGGGTGGTAATGGTGGTGGTAGGAGGTAGGGTGTGTGTGGGGGACTCAGAGGACATCCTGAAGGGAATCTGTGTCCCAGCTTGCTCTCAACTGCTAGAGAGCCTTCTGCCAGCCACTGAGACGACTCTGTGCAGCCCAACAATCTGTCAACTGTGATGAGCCAGAAGAGACTTGGTAGTGCAGCTCTGAGAGTCTTCCCAGGTGATAAAGCCTCCTCCTGGGCCCTGTGGGAAGCTGGGATGCTGGTGGAATGTGAAGAACAGGGCTGTGTTGTGTAAATACATTCGTGGGAGGGAGCTATCCGGAGACCCTCTGGGGCCTATTTCCTGAGCTGTGTGGCGGGAACTGTCTTCCTCTGAACGATTGACAGGGCTGCTGGAGAAAGCTAAGCAGCCCTTGATTTCTTTCCTGGCTTGGGCACATTTACCTAATAAACAGAAGGAACAGGCCTAGAGAGGCATGGAGACAGGGGACTACAGGTGGCCTTGGAGTCCCCAAACCTTCACTCTTCTGGCAGGGTGGAAAAATTCCACTCTCTTTCTTCAATTTCTCATTCTCTGTGGTCCTTGAGGACCTTGGAGGCCCTCCATGGTCAGGCAGAAAGCACCCTTTGAAACTTCATTGGGGCCGGGTGACATTGTTTGACTATTTGCCTGTCTTTCCAGCCCAGTTGGAGGTACTGGGGTGGGCTGGTGGATGGGAGTTGGTGGTGCTAATGAAATAGGTTCGGGGAAATTCCATTCTCTGAGAGCCCAGACTGGTCTTCTGATTTAAATTATAACTTCTGGAATTAGTCTTTCCTTCCTTCCTTCTTTCCTCCCTTCTTTCCTTCCTTCCTTCTTTCCTTCCTTCCTTCCTTACATCTTTCTGTTTTTTATTTATTTATTTATTTATTTTTATTTTTTAGGTAGAGTCAAAGGGAGAACAAGTTAAAGAGATCACGGCACTGTAAATTTTCTTCTATGCTGTGGAAACTGGATTCAAATCTGGCCCTTATATATGTAAAAGCAGAGGATTATCCAAGTGAGCTATTTGTTGACCCACATCTGGATTTCTTTTTGGGTGCAGCTAGGCTGCCAAGGAGCTCCCAGTGGGTCACAAAGGGAGGTTATGGCCCCTGAGAAATGGGTGTTTAAGACACTCAACTGACCTAGGATACAGAACCATTTTGGATTCAGCCTATGTGCTAGAAGGCTTAGAAACATCCCCCCAGTTCAGCCTAAAGAAAGAAGAGGACTACATGTGGGTTCTCCCTGGTTCTCTTTTTTTCTGGCAATTTCCCTTTTGGGGGTATATCCAAAGGAAACAAATACACCTATCTGAAGAGACTTAAGCATACCTATTTCCATAGCAGCATAATTTGTAGTGGCCCAAACATGGAAGTAACCCAGATGTTGGACAATAGATGAGTGGCTAAGAAAGTTGTGTTATATATACACCATGGAATACTATGCAGCTGTTAAAAATAATGAATTCATTTTATTGGCTATATCTTGGATGGAACTTGGTGGTGCCATATTGAGTGAGATGATTTAGAAAGAGAAGGATGAATACAGAATGATCTCACTCATAGGTAAGACTTAAGAAGCAAGGACAGTAAGGGAAAACCTAAGGTGAAACTTGGACTGGACATGATGCATTGCACCAAAGCAAAATGCTCTGGAGAAGGCAGGAAAGAGGTGGGGTGGAGAGACGTGTGGGTTTTGCTCATGATCATGGAGAAGGATCTAGGCTAAGGGAGAGGAGAGTGTCCTGTAGACACCTATAATGAGAGATGAGAGGTTGTACCTATAAAGTTGTAAACCATTATTCCCCCCTTCAATAAAACAGAAATAGAGAAAAAAGAAGACCCTGGATTTAGTGCTCCAAGTGCCAGGGTTTCTAGATTTTTCAATTGCTTTCCTTGAGGCCCAAGGGTGATTCCTTTGTAATGTTGTTCTTCCATTTCCCAGGGCCTGGGCTGGAGTCTGTTGTCTTGCACAAACCTGTGCACTCCTGGTCTATAGCATCTTTCTGTCTCTCTCTTTGGAGGGAGATTAGTGAAGACCTGCAGATGTGGGAGGTTGTATATCTATCTGAGCAAAGATACAAGCACAGCTGCAAGAAACCCACCATCTGCTAGATAGAACTAAGTTGCAGCACTGCCATTTATGTTTTTGGACTCCTGGGGAAGGAAGGATTCTGGGTGCTGAAACATGCCATACTGCAGAACTCTGCCCTTCCAGAGAAGGAGCAGAGGCCCTAGCTTGGGAGTCATTCCTGAAGTGGGTGCAGGGGTCTCCAGAGGTGAATTTGGTGGCCAGGTTTCCACCAGCATGCCCCTCCTCCACCTCCAGGAGATGATGCATTGGCTTCAGTGGGCTGCTTCTACTTTGAATTTCTTCTTCTTATTATTTTTTATTTATTTAAAAAAGGAGACATTAATAAAACTGTAGGATAAGAGGGGCACAACTCCACACAATTCCCACTACCAGCTCTCCATATCCCATACCCTCCCCTGATAGCTTTATTATTCTTTATCCCTCTGGGAATACGGACCCAAGGTCATTGTGGGATGCAGAAGGTGGAAGGTTCAGTAGTTGCTTCAGTAGTTGGCTTCAGTAGTTGCTTCCCCGCCGAACATGGGTGTTGACTGGTGGATCCATACTCCCAGCTTGTCTCTCTCTTTCCCTAGTAGGTTGGGGCTCTGGGGAAGTGGAGCTCCAGGACACATTGGTGGGGTCATCTGTCTAAGGAAGTCTGGTTGGCCTCATGTTAGCATCTGGAACCTGGTGGCTGAAAAAAGAGTTAACATACAAAACCAAATAAATTATTGATCAATCATGAACCTAAAGGCTGGAATAGTGCAGATGAAGTGTTGGGGGGTACTCACTGCAGACTATTGTGTACTGTTGCTTTCAGGTAGAGATTTCGCTCTAATTTATGGATACATGTGAATATATGCTCTATCTCACAGGACCTGGTCTATATCTAGGTTTTGGGACTTTGTTATGAAGTGAACCACCTGGAATGGAATTAGAGAATACTATGAAATGAAAGTCCTCACCCGAGTAATGAAGCTGAAGGGTTGTCATTGCACACCTGAAGTCTCTGGACACAGTCTGAAGTGAAGCATGCTGAGGTGGCACTCATTGCATTGATTAGGTTGGGATTGGCAGATACAATATTATTTGGTATGAATTGAGAGAAGCATGTAGGAAAGTGCGCCCCACCCTAAGGTTCCAGGACTTGGTGAAATATAGGTTCTATAGTGGAAGTGTGAGGTTCCTGTTTTCTTAAGGTTCAAGAAGACAATAGATAGTTATTGTTATAATCACATTATTCGGTAATTGGGTTAACTATGAAAAATCCCTTTGTTAGGATTTGCTGTATCTTACACAACACCACCATAATTTATGTCCTTTTACATTATTTGTATACAGCTGTGCCACTGGTTGCTTCTGTTCTCCATGATCTAGGCTTTTGAGAGAGTCAACATATCAAAGACTCAGCCTATATATTAAAAAGACTCAGTCTGTGCTTTAAAAGTTTGAGACATACAATCAATGTTCCCCTCTCATATTAATTAAATAGTGATTTATATGACTACACTTTAATAGGAGTGTACATAAACACCATTCCCACCACCAAAAAACTGTGTCCCATCACCCCCCCCCACCCCCCTGAGCTGCCCCGGGAAGATGAATATATACCCTCACCCTCACCCTCACCCTAGCTCACTTTTTGGACTCTAGAATAAAGGAAGCCAGACAGCTAGTATGCTGTGAGAAACTGTTGCAACAAGGTGGGAACCTTTTTTTTCCAAAGTATTATTATTATTATTATTGTAAGATGATAGGTGTAGAATTCCACACCATTCCCACCACTAGGGTTTTATATTTCCAGTCCTCTCCAGCAGAAACTGACATAATTTTCCCAAGGTCACAGATATGGATTGAATGTGTGTGTGTGTCCTCCCCTTTTTTTGTCCACTTTTAGTCACTTCTATGATCCTGTCTGCCACACCTATGCCTATTACTATTTATGAGTGTCCTTCCCTTTTCCTCTTCCCTCTCAGATAAGAGAAACAACACCTTACTTCCTCTGATATTTTCCAGATTCTTTTCCATTTTAGTAATTGTGTAAAACACAAATTCCCATTAACAAACATTCTGAACTGTGCTTCAGAGTCCTCTGGTCATCTTCCTCTAACATATCTCCCTTCTGGGAGTATGAATCAAGAATCTTTTGGGCATTAACAAGGCAGGAGTACTGGCTTCTGTACTTGCCTCTCCACTGGACATGGACATTGATATTGACTAGTTGATCCACCCCCCCAGCCTGTTTCTATCTTTTTCTAGTGAGGTAAAGCTCTGGAGAGGTGAGGTTCCAGGACACATTGGCGAGGTCATCTGCAACTTGGACATCTTTATTCCAAGATTTTCAAGCATTTGGCCTTTTGACATCCCACCCCTAACCCCCAGTTTATCATTCATCTCTTGCCCCTCCAAAACAGCTGATGCAAAAATGGGGTCCAGATCAAATCCAGGGGGTATACAGTTATTTATATACTTTTCCCATATTTGGCAGCTACTCTCTTTCCTGAGCCAGCTTTCAAGTCATTTTTCCAACTATGATGCCATCTCCCCAGACAATAACTTGGGTCCATCTGCATACTAGATGCCATGCTCAGGACAAAACCAATAAAGTCATAGGCCCCTTGGGATATATCTAAAATAGATCTACCAGCTTTTTCCAAAATGGAGGTTCCAAATTTTCATCTGTAATATTCCAGCCTTTATGTTCATGATTAGTCAACAATTTATTCTGCTTTATATCTTAACTCTTTTTCAGCCACTAGGTTACAGATGCTATCATGATGCCAACTGGACTTCTCTGGGCAGATGACTCCACCAATATGTCCTGGAGCCCTGCTTCCCCAGAGACCTGCCTCACTAGGAAAAGAAAGAGATAGGTTGGGAGTATGGATTGACCTACCAATGCCCGTGTTGAGTGGGGAAGCAATTACAGAGAAGCCAGACTTTTCACCTTCTGTATCCCATAATGACCCTGGGTCCATACTCCCAGGAGGATAAAGAATAGGGAAGCTATCAGGGGTGGTGATTGGATAAGGAAATATGGTGGTGAGAATTGTGTGGAATTGTATCCCTCTTATCCTATGGTCTTGTCAATATTTCCATTTTATAAATTAAAAAAAAGTAGGATCTGTATTCCCCAGGCATTCTTCCTTGTGAAAGGGCGGACTTTGCTGCAAGCTACAAGCCCAACTTCTGTTATTTCTAGCTTCAGCCTTACAATGGGGGACTTTTTTGGTGTCTGTGTAGGACACTCTGAGAGTGTGGAGGCTTCTCCAAGAGCAAGTCAGCATGAACCCAGGAAGGAGGGAGCATCACTAACAGCAAATAAGGCTACAAGTCATTCTACCCATCCAACCCCATGGCAGCAAGTGAAGCAGCTCCAAACCTTCCTCTATAGAAGCAGGCTGAGGTGTTACCCTTTGAACATTTTGTAATCAATGCTCAGAGATCATAATTGGATTCTGTCCCAGTATTCCATTAAATGGAGCAAGAAGGGGTCTTGAGAGTCATTTATTCTCAAAATGCTTATTTTATAACCCCAACCCACTCCAGTGGAAACTGACATAGTTCTCCCAAGGTCATAGATATTGGTTGAATATATACATACATACTTTTTTATTTTTTCCCATTTTCTTTCTCTTCTATGGTCCTGCCTGCCACACCTACAGACCTATTACTGCTGTTTTCCAGATTTCTTTTCCTCTCAGTAATTGTGTAAAAACACAGATTCCCAGTCACAAATGTTCCAAGCCTCAGAAGGAGGGAGATTTGATTTCTGTAATTGTTTCTCTGTTGGACATGGACACTGACAGGTTGACCCATACCCCCAGCCTGTTTCTGTCTTTCTCTAGAAGGGTAGGACTCTGGGGAGGTGATGTTCTGGGACATACTGGTGAGATTGTTTGCCCAAGGAAGTCAGGTTGAAATCCTAGTAGCATCTAAAACTTTGTAGCTCAAAGGTGGTAAGACATAAAGTGGGACAAAATGTTTAATAAAAAAGTAGGAATAGAGCAGATGAGAACAGTAATCTTAAAGTGGAGAGAAGCTAGTGTGAAGAATAACTAATTAATAGTATCAGTAATAATTACAACAACAGCAATTGCATTTATTTGAAATATTTTATTTTGTATTTTGGATACAGAGATAGATTGAAAGGGAAGAGGGAAATAGGAAGAGAGATAGAAAGAGAAACACTTGTGTCACTTCTTCACTGCTCATAAACCTTCTCCCTTACAGGTGAGGACTGGGGGCTTGAACCCAGGTCCTTGTCACTGTAATGCATGTACTCTACCAGGTTGGACATAGCCAAGCCCCCAGAAGATGCATTTATATTACCATGTGCCCATTATGGTGTCAAGTAGCTCCTCATTTTCTCTTCATATACCCCTATGAGGTAGGTGTCTGTCAGGCATTAAGCAAGCCCTCCCTGCTCTATCCGCATTGCTGATACTATGGCCTATTTACAAAATCATTGTTTTGCCTGAAAGATCTTCACCCATTGATCTATCTTCTTTCTATCTCGAGACCCACCCTGCCTGCAGGGTAACATTAATCCCACCAGCTAAAACCATGCAACAGTTGCTAAGGAAGCTTCCACCTTCCCAGCATGCCTTTTGCCTTTCTCCACCCCCTTTCCTAGGCATTTCCATTTCCGACTTGCCATTTCTGGTTTTATCCTATAAAATCCACTTCTGTTTCTGGTTTCTCTCTCTTCCACATCCTGACCTAGAGGAGGGCAGGCATGCAGGGGGAGGCAGACAGCAGGCCATTGCGGTTTTTGGCTCCGGTTTTTGGCTCCTTGTGGCCTAATCTGCTGAACTCACGCCTGACTCTGGGGCTCCCACATGAATAAAGATTTGTATTGCTACTACCATGAGCTTGGTTCCTGAATTATCTCTCTCTCCCGCCCGCAATTCTAGCCCAGCAGGTATCATCTCAGAGATGATTCATTCTCTCTAGCCCATTTTGCGCATGGGTTAAACAAGACAATAGAGGCTGAGCAATCTGTTTGAGGACAGAAAGGAGCATATCACACAAGGACTTTTTACACTGCTCTTTTATTAGCTTTATTTGTTTCATTTTAAAGATTTTATTTTATTTTTTGTTTGTGTTTATTTTAAATAGAGTCAGAGAGAAATTGAGAAGGAAGATGGAGATAGAGAGAAACAGAGACACTTGATGCTCTGCTTCACTGTTAATAAAGCTTCTCCCCTGCAGGTTGAGACCAGTGGCTTGAACTTGAATTCTTAAGCACTGGAATATGTGCACTTAACCAGGTGCACCACCACCTGGTCCCTATTTGTCTCATTTTATTTTTTTTTTCTTGTCATTGCCTGGGCTTCACCATCCATTCTGAATTTTTTTAGGTACAGGGAGAGGGATGGACACACACACACACACACACACACACACACACACACACACATACACACACACACACACACACACACACACACACACACACACACACACAGACAGACATCACAACACTGTAGCTTCCCCCAGTGTGGTATGGGCGGGGCTCAAAGCAAGGTCAAATTCATGGCAAAGCAGACCCCCTCCAAAGTTAGCTATTTTGCTGGTTCCTTTGTCAGTTTCATTGGCTATAGTAAAAATATGTTATCAGCTCAAATGACTGGCCATAGATGAGTGAATGAACAAGTGTGTCACAGTCACACATTGGACCATGACTGAGAATGAAATAGGAATGAATGGTTGACACACATAGCAACATGGATGCTTTCCATAACAATGTTGTATTAAGGAGAGGATGCAAACTAATAAATGAAAAGCTGTTCCATTAATATTTTGCCATATTGATGACATGTCAGAAAGTATCAGTCTATTGATGGTGTTTGTTTAAGCATGCAACTGTAGTTCATTTCATCTGTTACTTTTTAGTTATTTTACATAGCTACTGAATGTTTGATGATGGCTGGTGGGACTTGCACTTAGGACTCACATTACACTTAAGCTTTCCTGTGTGTCTTGTGTGTGGACAGTTCTGCTCTTTACTGTTGGCTGGCAGGTGGAAAGCAAAATATATGAGTCCTTGAGCTGTTGAGGCTGCATCCCAGCTGGAGCCAAAGGAACTGCAGTGCCTGTCACCCACTTCCGTGACTCACATCCTGCCACCACTAGGATGATGTCATCAGAAGGGCTCTTCACAGGTCAACTATACTTAATGTAAAGGGCCCAAGTCCAGCTCCATATTTGAATCCTGGCTTTATTTCACATTAGCTCTGCTACTTAAATTCTTGTGCTTTGCCTACATGGAGAATAGAAACAGCAGTATCTACACCTTTGACTTGTGGGGCTAAGGGGGATAAAGCACTGAAAGCTGAGTTTGACTCTTGCTGGTTCTCTTCTTCCAACTCCATTTTCATTGAGTGGCTTTCACGAGCACTTTAACATCATATTCTAGTGAGCAAAGTCAGAATTAGAGAAAACATTAGAGAAAGTAATCCCCACTCCTTTACTTTCTGATTTCTTTAGGACAAGTCAGTGCCTCAGTTTCTCTTTCTGTAAAGGAAATGAGTATACCCTGGAAGACCTTGAGAAGCAAATATTGGGAGTCAGATGGTAATTAATAGTGTTCAGTGTAGGCAAGAGAGGGTGGCACTAGGGCAATTTCTTGGTTATCATCTTCCTGTCCTTTTACCATTCATAGGGCCCAGAGACTGTTATTAGTTCAGACCTGGGTAAGACAGAAATCATAAATATAGAGCCAGGATGATTGGAGCCATTCAAAATTTTTTATTTCTAAAAATAATGATTTATTTGTTGGATTGAGACAGAGAAATTGAGGGGCAATGGGGGAAGAGAGAGAGTGAGAGACAAAGAGAGGCACCTGTGGCACTGCTTCACTGCTTCCCAAGCCACTGGGAGGAGGCTTGAACTCAGGTAACATGTATGCTAAACTGGGTTCACCACCATTGAATCCTGGCTATTCTAGATTTCTGAGCTGCCATTGGTAGGGGCATATGCAAAAGATTTGTTTAGGGTGAAGGGATGATATCAGCGTTCACCCTGGGCTGCTGTTTGGAATATTTTTAGGAAGTGGTGGACCTCCAGATTATCTTTTGTATTTTAATTGTTTCAAAATCCCCCATTATGTGAGGTTAGTGAAGTCATGCTCGTATGATATGGTAGAAGTATCCTGTTATTTATACTGGGAAAAAATACACTCCACCATGGGTCAGAACATAATAAGTAAAAATAATCCAAAGGCAGGCAGGAAGAAATAAATGCCTTCAAATCCTAAGTCTAAATGTGTTAGCTATATGAAAATGGGTAGATCACCCAAGCTCTTTTTGAGACTCCCTCTTCTTTTACAAGGAAAGGATACCTTGTTCAAGGGAGGGGATGGTATGGAACTCTGGTAGTGGGAATTGTGTGGAATTGTACCCCTATTATCCTATGGTCTTATTGATATTTTTTATTTTATAAACAAATAAAAAAAGAATACCTTGCTCCTTTAGTTGTAGTTAGATAAATGAAGAAATGTACTGGAGTGAGCATTAGAGATGTGGCTAGTCTTGAAATGTCAACTGTTGTGGAGTTGACTTCTTTTGGGCCCAGTACAGTGATATCAAGATTTCCTCTCCTTCTTGTCTAGAACTCTGCATCTCTCTACAAGAGCATGGTTAACAGCAACTCACTGAAAGAATAATGGAATGCCATGAACTTGCCAGCCTCTTTTCTTTCCTTGACATACTCCTCAAGACTGACCTTATTCTTGACACTGTCCATCTGATGGTCTGAATCTGAGATAGGACTAAGTGACTCAGCCTTCTCACAGTCATTTCCTTTTCATAAGTCTTTCAGCAAAAATCAGCAAGTAGAAGGACAATTTGGGACTAATTTCAGTCCCAACATGGTTTTAAGCAAAGAAATGACTCACAATATGTCCTTGGCCAATCCATTGTACCCTTTTGAGGGGAGCCTCTGCTTCTTCTTTAATAAATGGGATGAGTAATCCTTGCCTTGCCTTCATTTCACAAACATGTAACAAGGATGAATCCAGTAATGGCTGCAGAATCCTTTGTGGTCCTTGGAGAAATAGTTGCTATATAAATGCAAAGTATGATGTCTGTTTCTATTATGTTGTGTTCTGCAAATAAATATGTAAGCCTACATCCCATCCATGTCAATGTCAATTGGTCTGGCCAGCTATTGGTTTTGTGTTCTTGTTATTATTATTTTTAATTCCAGTGGAATAATAATTTCTTTTTTTTTCTTGCCTCTAGGATTATTGATGTGGCTTGGTGCCTGTGTCACAAATCCACTGCTCCTGGAGGCTAATTTTTTTCCTTTTGTTTCCCTTGTTGTTTTATCCTTGTAGTGGTTATTATTATTGTTGTTATTGATGTCATTGCTGTTGGATAGGACAGAGAGAAATGGAGAGAGCTGCGGAAGACAGAGGGGGAAGAGAAAGATAGACACCTGTAGACCTGCTTTACCGCTCGTGAAGTGACCCCCCTGCAGGTGGGGAGCCGGGGGCTCAAACTGGGATCCTTTCGCTGGTCCTTGCACTTCACATCATGTCCGCTTAACCCACTGCACTACTACCTGACCCCCTGGAATAACAGTTTCCATACATCTATTCTTTGAAAGCACAACTCCAACTACAGAAAGTGTGAGATAATAATGATGGTGATTTTTAAAAATTTAAAAATTATTTAAAAATTATTTTTTTAAAAATTATTTATTTATTATTTAAATATTAAAATTATATTTTAAAATATTTATTTATTTTTAAAAAATTATTTATTGTTGGATAGAGACAGAGAGAAATTGAGAGGGGAGAGGGAGATAAAGAGGAAAGAGACACGTGCAGCTCTAACTCACCACTTATGAAGCTTTCCCTCTGCAGGTGGGGACCAGGGACTTAACCAGGTGCACCACTGCCTGGTCTCTGTGACTCTATTCCATCTGTTCGACTTCATCTCAGCTTCTAGTGTTTCTGACACAATATTAGTGAGGGTACATAGTACAACAGGGATTGCTCAATATATTTAAGTATCTGGGTCAGGGTTAATAAATGTTTTTATTTTTATTTTTTAATTAGTGATTTAAATAATTATTTATAAGATAATAGGGATATAATTTCACACTGTTCCCACTATCAAAGTTCTGTGTCCAAACTGCCCTGCCCTGCCCAATGAATAATCACTATAGTTCTCCCAAGTCATAGTTACAGGTTGACTATATATGTATATTTTTCTTTTTTCAAGTTCATGTGTTTCTATTCTCTATATTCCACTGATGAGTGAAATCATCCCATAGTTGTCCTTCCTTTCCCCTCTTCCCTCTCAGATAAGAGAAACAGCACCTGACATCCTCAGGAGTTCTCCAGAATCTCTTCCCTCTTGGATCAATAAATGTTTCATGTTCATTATCCTTCTGACTCTGTTCTCCTGCCTTTTTCAAGAAAATTGTGCAGAAGGGAAGTGCTGCCAGAAATGACTTGCCTGTCTCTGCCTAAAATCTTTACCCAGATTATACCCTGATCCAGGAGATAAAATATTAAGCTGTGGAATACACTTTGATTCATTTAGCATTCTAGAGTCTATCTTGACTAAACCAAGTCATAGTGACTCTGTGAGACCTATTATCAAGCCCAAGGACCTGTGAGGTGGTAATATCTTAGTCATTCTTCTGAAGCATTGGATCTCATCCCTATGTGAATAACAATTCTCAGGGCTGAATTTCCCCTCTTTATGACGAAAACACACAGAAACCTGACCTGTGGTGGAGGACAATATTGCTCTTAAGTGAAAGACAAACATTTATGTGGTTTAATGTCTCATCCCTCTTGGGTGGGGGAGATAGCATGATGGTTATGCAAAAAGACTTTGATGCTTAGGCTACAGACTCTCAGGCTCAGTCTTCCACACCACCATAAGCCAGAGCTGTGCAGTGTTCTGGCATGGATTAGAAAAGTTAACATCAACAAAATGAATATTCTACCAGGGGCTATACAAACTTAATGCAATCCCCATAAAGGTCCCACAATTTTCCTAAGAGAATAGAAAAAAAAACTACCAAAGTTTATCTGGAACCTAGAATCACCAAGACAATCATGAGACAGACTAGACCTCTTGGACATTTTCAGAGTCCTTCACCCCAAAAAACTGGAATACACCTTCTCAAATCCACATAACACATACTCAAGGATAGACCACATGCTAGGCCACAAAGACAGTATCAATAAATTCAAGAACATTGAAATCATCCCTAGTATCTTCTCAGACCACTGTGGACTAAAACTAACATTTAACAACAGACAGACAATTATTAAAAGTCACAGAATTTGGAAACTAAACAACATACTCCTTAAAACCAAGGGTAAGAGATTAACTCAAGCAGGAAATTCTAATGTTCCTGGAAACAAATGAAAAATGAAGACACAACCTATCAAAATATTTGGGACACAGCTAAAGTAGTACTGAGAGGGAAACTTACAGCCATACAATCACATATTAAACACCAAGAAGAAGCTCAAATGAATGACCTTACTGCACACCTCAAAGACTTAGAGGAAGAGGAACAAAGGAACCCTAAAGCATCCAGAAGGAGTAGAAATAAACAACATCGAAAATAAAAGAACCATACAAAATATCAATGAAGCCAAATGTTGGTTCTTTGAAAGATTAAACAAAATTGACAAACCCCTAGCCAGACTCACCAAACAAAGAAGAGAGTAGACTCACATTAATAGAATTGTAAACGATGGAGGAGATATCACAACTGACACCACAGAAATCCAGAGAATCCTGCGAAACTTCTATGAAGAACTATACACCACCAAGCTAGAGAATCTGGAAGAAATGGAACAATTCCTAGAAGCATATGCCCTTCCAAAACTAAACCAAGAAGAACTACAAAATCTAAATGCACCAATCACAGACAAAGAAATTGAAACCGTTATTAAGAACTTCCCCAACAACAAAATTCCTGGCCCAGATGGCTTCACAAACAAATTCTACAAAACTTTCAGGAAACAGTTAGTACCCATATTTATTAAGATTTTCTATAAGATTGAAGAAACAGGAATACTCCCTTCCACCTTCTGTGAATCCAAAATCACCCTGACATCAAAAGCTTATAGGGACAGAACAAAAAAGGAAAACTACAGACCAATATCTCTGATGAACATAGATGCCAAAATATTAAAAAAGATCTTGGCCAATCAGATACAGCAACATATCAAAATGATTGTTCATCACGACCAAGTGGGATTCATCCCAGGAATGCAAGGCTGGTTCAACATCTGTAAGTCAATCAATGTCATTCACCACATCAATAAAAGCAAAGCCAAAAACCACATGATTATTTCAATAGATGCAGAGAAAGCCTTTGACAAAATCCAACACCCATTCATGCTCAAAACTCTACAAAAAATGGGAATAGATGGGAAATTCCTCAAGATAGTGGAGTCTATATATAGCAAACCTACAGCCAACATCATACTCAATGGACAGAAGTTGAAAGCATTCCCCCTCAGATGTGGGACTATACAGGGCTGTCCACTGTCACCGTTACTCTTCAACATAGTATTGGAAGTTCTTGCCATAGCAATCAGGCAAGAGAAAGAAATCAAAGGAATACAGATTGGAAGGGAAGAAGTCAAGCTCTCACTATTTACAGATGATATGATAGTATACATAGAAAAACCAAAAGAATCCAGCAGAAAATTACTGGAAGTTATTAGGCAATATAGCAAGGTATCAGGCTACAAAATCAATGTACAAAAATCAGTGGCATTTCTTTATGCAAACACTAGATCTGAAGAAGAAGACATTCAGAAATCACTCCCATTTACTGTTTCAGCAAAATCAATCAAATACCTTGGAATAAAGTTGACCAAAGAAGTGAAAAGACTTATATACTGAAAACTATGAGTCGCTACTCAAGGAAATAAAAACTAATACCAAGAAATGGAAAGATATCCCATGCTCATGGATTGGAAGGATAAATATCATCAAAATGAATATTCTCCCCAGAGCCACATACAAATTTAATGCAATACCCATCAAAGTTCCACCAAGCTTCTTTAAAAGAATAGAACAAACACTACAATCATTTATCTGGAACATGAAAACACCTAGAATTGCCAAAACCATCTTGAGGAAAAGAAACAGAAATGGAGGCATCACACTCCCAGATCTTATACTATATTATAAAGCCATCATCATCAGAACAGCATGGTACTGGAACAAAAATAGGCACACAGACCAGTGGAACAGAATTGAAAGCCCAGAAATAAATCCTCACACCTATGGACATCTAATCTTTGATAAGGGGGCCCAAAGGATTAAATGGAAGAAGGAGGCTCTCTTCAATAAATGGTGCTGGGAAAACTGGGTTGTAACATGCAGAAGAATGAAATTGAACCACTTTATCTCACCAGAAACAAAAATCAACTCCAAATGGATCAAAGACCTAGATGTCAGTCCAGAAACAATCAAATACTTAGAAGAAAACATTGGTAAAACAGTTTCTCACCTACACCTCAAGGACATCTTTGATGAATCAAACCCAATTGCAAGGAAGACTAAAGCAGAAACAAACCAATGGGTCTACATCAAATTGAAAAGCTTCTGCACATCCAAAGAAACTATTAAACACGCAAAGAGACCCCTCACAGAATGGGAGAAGATCTTCACATGCCAGACATCAGAGAAGAAACTAATCACCAAAATATATAAAGAGCTCAGCAAACTTAGCACCAAAAAAGCAAATGACCCCATCCAAGAATGGGCAGAGGATATGAACAAAACATTCACCTCAGAGGAGATCCAAAAGGCTAACAAACATATGAAAAACTGCTCTAGGTCACTGATTGTCAGAGAAATGCAAACTAAGACAACACTAAGATACCACCTCACTCCTGTAAGAATGGCATACATCAAAAAGGACAGCAGCAATAAATGCTGGAGAGGTTGTGGGGACAGAGGAACCCTTTTACATTGCTGGTGGGAATGTAAATTGGTCCAGCCTCTGTGGAGAGCAGTCTGGAAAACTCTCAGAAGGCTAGACATGGACCTTCCATATGATCCAGTAATTCCTCTCCTGGGGTTATACCCCAAGGATTCCATAACACCTAACCAAAAAGAGGTGTGTACTCCTATGTTCATAGCAGCACAATTCATAATAGCTAAAACCTGGAAGCAACCCAGGTGCCCAACGACAGATGAGTGGCTGAGAAAGCTGTGGTATATATACACAATGGAATACTATGCAGCTATCAAGAACAATGAACCCACTTTTTTGACCCATCTTAGATGGAGCTAGAAGGTATTATTTTAAGTGCACTAAGTCAGAAAGATAAAGATGAGTATGGGATGATCCCACTCATCAACAGAAGTTGAGGAAGAAGATCTGAAAGGGAAACTAAAAGCAGGACCTGACCAAATTGTAAGTAGGGCACCAAAGTAATAACCCTTAGGTGAGGGGTAGACATGCAGCTTCCTGGGACAGTGGGAAGTGGAAGTGGGTGGGAGGGATCGGTCACAGTCTTTTGGTGATGGGAATGGTGTTTATGTACACTCCTAGTAAAATGTAATCATATACATCACTAGTTAATTAATACGAGAGGGGGAAAATTAATTTCATGTCTCGAAGTTTTTCAAAACACAAACTGAATCTTTTCTCATTATATGCAGTGTAATTGATATGCAGACTCTCTCAAAAGCCTAGACTAAGTAGATCAGAAGCAACAAGATACTGGGTACTGTACAGGAAACCCTAAAAAAGGACTTTTCAAAGTTAACCCAATTACCAAATAATGTGATGATAACATTAACTATCCATTGTCTTTTTGAACCCTAAGACAGCAGGAACCTCACATCTCCACTATAGAGCCTCTACTTCCCCCAGTCCTGGAACCCTTGGATAGGGCCCACTTTCCCATATGCCCCTCCCAATCCATATCAAATAATATTGCATCTGCCGATCACAACCTAACCAACACAACGATTGCCACCTCAACATGCTTCAGCTCAGACTGTGTCCAGAGACTTCAGGTGTGCAATGAAAACCCTTCAGCTTCATTACTCGGGTGAGACCTTTCCTTTCATAGCATTCTCCAATTCCATCCCAGGTGGATCACTGTCTAACAAAGTCCCAAAACCTAGGTATACAGCAGTTTCTGTGAGAGAGTGCATATGTTCACACGTATCTGTAAACTACTGCAAAATATATACCTGAAAGCAGAAGTACACTAGAGTTTTCAGTGAGTATTCCCCTAACACTTCCTCTCCACTATTCCAAGCTTTGGGTCCATGATTGCTCAACAACTTGTTTGGCTTTGTATGTTTACTCTCTTTTCATCACCAGGTTCCAGATGTCATCAAGATGCTGGCCAGGCTTCCCTGGACTGAAGACCTCACCAATGTGTCCTGGAGCTCAGCTTCCCCAGAGACCCATCCTACTAGGAAAAGAGAGAGGCAGACTGGGAGTATGGACCGACCAGTCAACGCCCATGTTCAGCGGGGAAGCAATTACAGAAGCCAGACCTTCTACCTTCTGCAACCTACAATGACCCTGGGTCCATGCTCCCAGAGGGATAGAGAATGGGATAGCTATCAGGGGAGGGGGTGGGATATGGAGAATGGGTGGTGGGAATTGTGGGGAATTGTACCCCTCCTACCCTATGGTTTTGTTAATTAATACTTTCTTAAATAAAAAAAAAAAGAAAGAGAGGGAGAAAGAGGGTGAGGGAAAGAGGGAGGGAGGGAGAGAGAAGGAGAGTGAGTGAGGGAGAGAGAGACAGAGAGACAGGGAGACAGAGAGACTAAAATACTTCTTTGCTCTATGTGGTATTGTGAGTCAAACTTTGGATCACATGCTTGCAAAGCATATACTACCCACTGAACTACTTATTCAGCTTAATCAAAGAGCAATTGTTAAAGAAAATTCCCTTTTTCCATATAAGCTTTTGGATCCTTTGTTATAAATTAATTGTCTATATAGACATATAGCTTTATTTTTGGGATCTCAATTCTATTCTGTTGATCTGTGTGCTTTTAGTCCAATACCATGCTATTTTAATTATTAGCATAGTTTGAGGTCAGGGAGTGGAATACTTTAATGTTTGTCCTCTTTTCTCAGTACTATGTTGTTATTTTGGATACTTTATAATTCCTAATTAATTTTATATTTTTTGTTCAATTTTTGTGAAGAAGGCCATTTGGATTTTGATAGCTGTATATTTCTGTAGGTAATGTGCCCATTTTAGTGATGTCAGTTTTTCCATTACACTGAGATTATCATCCCATACGTTTGTGTCTCCTACTCCTTCTTCTTCTTTTTTTTTTCCTACTCCTTCTAATGATATCATTTTCATATAGTCTTTCACTTACATGGTTAAAAATTTCATTTCTTTATTCAGTGTAAATATGTGCAATGAAATCCCAATAACGTTTTGTTTTTTATTTTTTGTTGTTACTGGGGTTTTATAGTTCTGGGCTGAATTTTTTTAAAGACAGGTAAATATATTGATAAAGAAACGACATCACTGACATTTCCTCCAGTGTGGTGGGGGTTGGGCTTGAACCTGGGTTGCATGCATAGCAAAGTAATTCCACAATCCAAGTGAGCTCTTTTGTTGCACCCCCAATAAAATTTTTAGAAGAAATGTGGTAGAAAATGATATGCTAGGTCTAAAATTTATGTAGCACTACAAAGAATTTATAAGCAAGCAAAATGACTTACAAAAGAATCAAATCTAATCATGCATATGAAGGGGATGGAGTTCCAGGGACTGTGTCACTAGTACAACCAAGTAATTTTCAAGGAAATTTGGACCCTGACCTTCTATGCCCACTCCTGCTCTGTGAAGCTATAAATACAGAAGCACAGCTTCATTTGGTTAGGCAAATGTAGTTAAGCAGGACCCAGCTATAAGGCATCGCCTACCACTTTGGCATCTGATTTAACTTACAACTTGAGTGCTCTTGTCTCACGGGTGAGACAGGCGTGCTCACTCCAAACTCAGTGGCCAGTCACCTAACTCAGGTTGGACGTGCTAAGATCGACCCAGTCTGGAAAAGAGAAATTTCCCATGAGTGGTCATCCCACTTCTGGTTATCTTGTCCATCTCCAAAACTCTCTCCCTTTACACTGTCTGAAGTGGAAGACGCTTTGAAGAGTGTTAAACCGGGAACGACTGCTGGCTATGATAACATCACCCCAGAACTCATCCTTAACTTGGGCCCCGCAGTAAAGAAGTGGCTCACTACATTCCTGTCCCACATCTTGGAATCTGAATCTATGCCCAAAATTTGGCGTCGTGCGAAGATAATAGCAATTTTGAAACCAAAGAAAGACCCAACACTGGCCGCCAGCTATAGACCAATTTCTCTCCTTTCCGTGTGTTACAAACTCCTTGAGAGGCTGCTTCTGTCACGTATTTCTCCTCTTACAGAGAAATTCCTATCACCCACCCAAGCTGGTTTCTGCCCAGGAAGATCTACCTGCGAACAAGTCCTGGCCCTCTCAACTTACATTTAAAATGGATTCCAGAAGAATTTAAAGACGGGTGCTGTCTTTGTTGATCTCACAGCAGCCTATGACATGGTCTGGTACCGTGGTCTCCTAGTCAAGATCTCAAGATGCCTGCCTCCATGGGTGGCCAACACTATATCGTTTCTTCTCCAAAACAGAAGATTCTGGGTGCATCTGGGTGACAAGTCTAGCAGATGGAGACTTGTCTCAAGTGGCCTCCTCCAGGGCTCTGTTCTGGCTCCTACGCTATTTAATATTTACATCAACGACCTTCCAGAAACTTCTTCAAGGAAGTTCATCTACGCCGATGATATCTGCTGTGCAACTCAGGCATCCAAGTTTGACGTCCTCGAGGAAACACTCACGAAAGACATGTCTCTGATATCTGATTACTGTAAAAAATGGTGACTAATCCCTAGCATTGCAAAAACGGTATCATCTGTTTTCCATCTACACCATGCCTCGGCCTCGGGAGAGCTTAAAGTGCAGCTTGGCGATACGAGAATCCGGCATGAAGCCCAGCCAGTCTATCTTGGCGTTACTCTCGATCGCACTCTGTCATTTCATGAACATCTCATAAAAACTGCAGCAAAGGTGGGCGCGAGGAATAACATCATTGCAAGACTGGCCAGCTCCTCATGGGGCGCGAGCGCTTCCACACTATGATCATCATCTCTGCCATTATGCTATTCCACTGCAGAATACTGTGCCCCAGTATGGTTCTGTAGCCCCCATGTCCACTTGGTCGATTCCAAATTATATTCCTCCATGAGGATAATTTCTGGAACCATCCGTTCCACCCCGGTTCCATGGCTGCCAGTTCTTAGCAACATCGCCCCACCAGATATTCGTCAGGATGCGGCATCATCTAAGTTCATTTCCCACGTCTACACTCGACCGGACTTGCCAATATATGCGGATATCTTCGCCCACCCTGTCCAACGCTTGACGTCTCGTCATCCAATCTGGTCCCCTACGCCTACACTGAACTTCTCTGTTCCAGACTCTTGAAAACAGAGTTTGCAGTCAGCTGAGGTAAAGAATAAACACCTCATCACAGACCCCTGCAAGCGTCAACCCGGCTTTGACCTAGCACGTTATGATTGGGTCCTCCTCAATTGCTATCAAACAGGCTACGGCCAGTGCGCTGCTATGTTCCATCGCTGGGGAGCCAGAGACGACCCGAACTGCCCCTGCGGCTACAGACAGACTATGACCCACATAGTCAACGACTGCCACCTCTCCAGATTCAAAGGAGGTCTCGAAACTTTACATCAGTCTCAACCTGATGCTGTTGACTGGCTATGGAAGAAGGGAAAACGCTAGAAGAAGAAGACTGGTGCAGTTTAAGAAACAAGGACAGAAGGGAAAAACACAAAGTAAAACTTGAACTGCTTTTGGTGCATTGCACCAAAGCAAAGAACTTTGGAGAGAGAGATGGGGCTGGGCTGTGGGGGCTCTGGTGCATAGTGGTGGAAAAGGACTTAGTATTGAAGGTGAGATAAAAATGAAAATTTAATTGAAAAGAACACTTAAAAGTTTTTTGATCAAAACTATATTTTGGGTTGTTTTTAGTGGAATTGTAAATCATGGTCTGTAGACCATCACATTATCAGAAATGGCAGTTTCATGCTATATTCCTTAAACATTAAAGGGCAGGGGAGATAGCTCAATCTGTTAGAATACCGACTTGCATGCTGGAGACAAAACAAAGCACAGGTTTGGTCCCTGACACCACTCTGTGCTAGAGCTCAACAGTGATCTGATCATCTCTTCCTCTTCTTCATTCTTTTATTCATAGTAAATAAAACATAAATATTAAAATTCTGTATGTATACTGTAACGTGTATTTTTAATCACAGTTAGTCTTAAAATTAGCCACTTTGATGCATATCATTAGAATTTAATTCCTTCTAACTCCCATGTAGCAGTCTATGAAATAATACATCACATTTTATTTGGCTAGCCACCATCAAATGTTTAGATTATTCCAAAATTGCATTTTTTTTGCTCATCATCAGCAATGTTATAATAAACATCCTTGGATGTACCTTTTTGGGACATTTGTTTCTTTAGGGTAAATATAAAAAAATAATACTGATTTTGTAGACAATGTGCATTTAAAAAATAATATTAAAATTAAATTAAATGAATAGACATCTACAATGTTCTGTTTGAAGTAGTTGTGTGAAGTAGTTATGCTATAAATTTGATTTTTCTGACTCAGAAATCTAAGACTTGAGATTCTGATAAGCCTAGCATGATTCCATCCAATAAAATTCCTCCATAGATTGCCATAAAGTCTACTTTGGATTGGCTGTTATTGGGTCATTTCACCTCTGGTACAATCACTGGTGGGGGTGGGGTCTGTGGCATGAAACTCACCCAGTGGCCTCCACCAGTTGCCTTTAGAAGTAACTTGCTGGGGGATGGTTGGTGGTGCACTGGGTTAGGTGTACATAGTACAGAGTGCAAGGACCATCACAAGAATCCCAGCTCAAGTCCCCGGCTCCCCATCTGCATGGAGGTTGCTTCATAAGTGGTGAAGCAGGTCTACAGGTGTCTTTCTGCTCCCCCCGCCCTATCTTCTGCTCCTCTCTCAACTTCTCTCTGTCCTATCCAACAATAACAGCAGCAGTAGCAACAACAATAATAGTAACAGCAACAACAACAATGGGGAAAAAGATGGCTGCCAGGAGCAGTGGATTTGTAGTGCAGGCACCAAGCCCCACTGATGACTCTGGAGGCAGAAGCCAAAACCAAAACCAAAACCAAAACCAAACCAAACAAACAAAACCCCAAACCCCGAAAACCAAAAAGAAGTGACTTACCAAGTTTACTAAAGAAAGTGTGGAGTTGTACCCCTTCTACCCTATGGTTTTGTTAATTTATCCTTTCTTAAATAAAAAATAAATAATAAAAAGAGAAAATAGAAAATGAAAAGAAAAGAAAGAATGTCCCAAAGTGCTTTCAAAGCTAAGGCTATACTGTTTTCTTGGAGGCTGCCTGCTCTGTGTAGCTCACATCTTTACTAGGGAAGTCCAAATGAGAAGTGTATATGCCAACATTTTCAAACAAAAGACATGATGGCATCATTTTTATTATTTAAAACATTTTTATTATTTAAAACAGTGCAGCTTACTCTATTCTGAGCAGCATGTCACAGATAAGAGGAGTCAGTGATTTATTATGTGCTTTCTCTCTACCAGGCACTGACAGAAGCGCTTTGCATATACTGACTCATTTATTGCTCACAGTGATCCTGTACAACTACACTATTTGATCCCCATTTCACAGGTGAGGCAACTGGACAACAGAGAGCTTAAACGACTTTCTGAAAAGAAAATCAAAACTTTGCAGATGGCAAGGGGAGAGTTTGCACCCCAGGTTTGATTGTAGATGCTTCTGTTACCACATTTATAGTCTGACTTGAACAAAGATGCTGGTTGAGTTTCACAGTCATCTGTGCAAACCTGCTTTAAGACCCACTCTGTGTTCTGTTCATTCTCTGCACTGGCAGCTACCACTCTGACCTGCGCCACCAGGGGTTTGACAAGGCATTCTGGAAGACTTGCACTCTCATCAAACCCCTCTGCCCTCTGAATTCTCTAAATTTCTTGAGTTTGTAGCTGGGCTACTCCTTTTTTTTTTTGGTCCTTTTATTTCAACATGCATATCAGAACACTCACTGCCTAGATTTAGTGTTTGCACTGCTACCATCAAGACCAGTTTCCTCCTCCTTGTTCCCCAAAGGGAAGAAACAAACTGGTCTTGGTGGTAGCAGTGCAAACACTAGTCCATCAGGGACAATGAATAGTTGGGGATAGTGAGGAGAGGTCTCACCTCCAGTCATCTGGAAGTTTGGAAAAAGGACTGCAGGCACTCACAACTTCTCCTTGGTGAGGAGGTACCCAAGCTCTAGGTCTTCCTGTGAGGCAGTTGAGATTGGTTTCTGATCATTAGCCATCCACTCACTGAGTCTTCTGGAGCTTTCCTGTCTCCTTGCTTATGATGATCTTTGGGAATGAAACTTTTACAGGACAACTTGGAGACATTTCTCCATTCCATATGTCCACATTTCTCTAAGGAGAAAAGACAGGAGAGATGTGGCCACCCACCATTCCTCCCGAGATTAAGCAGCATTTATAACTGAGAGGTTTATGTACTCCTTATGTCTTTGACTCCTTAAAGAAACTGGGAAATGACTTCTGTATAAGGAAAAATTCTCCTTATTTCCCTTTACTTATCCAGTGATTTTTTAATTGAGAAACTTTTGTGTTCTAGATGCTCATACTCCATAGAAGGGATGTAATTAGTAATTAAGAAGGTGTTTCTGCTTAATATTAATGGAATCACTCAAGGACCTGGATTCAATGCATATTCTGGTTCAGGAGTGTGGCATGGCTTTTAGTGACCTTGTATGCTATCAATAGTGCCACATTCTGCAGTGACTTGGGACCCATGTTGCCACGGGCTTACCATGAACTGAGCATTTTGAACAGAGGACTTCACCTTGCCCTGCCATCTGTGTGTCACCTTCTTGCTTTCCCTTGCAGCCTGTAGTAGTTCTTCCTTGTCCTTGCTTTTTGACATTCCTCTCTTCCTGACTAATATCACCCAGCACTTTTGATTCTGCTTCTAGTGAAGGTGGGACAAAGATCAAGATTTCATTGTTCCTGTTCTGATGTCTAGGTCTTTGATAGTTGGACTTGGTTCACCAGCATTGGTCATACCAATTTGTCCTTTCTGCCCTCTCTTTTCCTATGTTGTTGGTATTTGAATTCCAATTTATATTTTACCTCCTTTGGAGCAAGAGTTCCTTTCCTGTTTTTTCCCTGTAGGACTCCTTTCATTAGTTCTTACAAGACAGAGTTGTTATTGGTGAATTCCTTCTGTTTTTGTGTTTGGAAAGCGAAAGTATATCCTTTATACTTAAAGGATGTGTGGCAGGGTAGTGTACACATGGCTGGTAGATCTTGTCTTTTAATATTGTAAAAATTTCATTTCATTCCTTTTTTGCTTTTTGGGCCTGTGTTGAGAATTCTGGTGAGAGTCTGATGATTCTGCCTCTGTGTGTCACCTCCTTCCTTTCCTTTGCAGCCTATAATAGTTCTTTTTGTCCTTGCTTTTGGGCAGTATGACTATTATAGTTCTTGGTGCTGGTTGTTTGGGATTGTATAGTTTTGGCTTCAGTACACCTTCCTCTATACCTATATTTTGATATATAGGTATGGAAAATCTTCTATAATAATGTCTTGAAATATGTTCTCTGCTCCTCTTTCTTTCTCCTCCTCTTCTGGTAGCCCAATAACTTTTATTTTATTTTCTTCTGATGGAGCCTGCTATTTCACATAGAGTTGCTTCAGTTTTTATAAAAATTTCTTTATCAACTTCTTTTCACTCTGAAAGTGTAGTGGTCTTATCCTCCAACCCTGTTATTGTGTTCTCAGGTTGGTTTACTTAGGATACAAGGCCTCTTAAATAGACCTTTATGCTGTTGAGGCTTTCCTTTGTTTCCAAAATTTCCTTTCAGAGTTCTCTTTGTGAAGCTCATAGCCCTTTGGTGAAGAAATCCCTCATTTCCTTAATTTGCATTTGTATGTTATTACTGGTGTCTTGAATTGTTTTAATTATTAGCTTCCTGAATCAAAATTCTGACATATATTTGAAGTTAGTATATAATTTGTATTTCTTTTAAAAATTATTTATTTACTTCATGAGGGGCATAGAGGGAAAGAGACAGAGAGACACCTGTAGTCCTACTTCACCACTCATGAAACTTTCTCGCTGCAGGTAGGCTGATGTATGGCTCTTACTCTCTCTCCTCCTATCTTTATCATTAATAAAATAAATAAAAAAATCTTAAAAAATGTGTATTCTAGTTTCTTGGGATGAATGACTGAAAATTTCTAATAGTTCTAGTTTATTTATCTCATTTAGCTCCCTCATATCTTTATTGATTTCCTGCCTGGGTGATCTGTCAAGTTGAGAGAGTGGGGTGTTGAAGTCCCCTAATATGACTGTGTTCCTGTAGCTCTTTCAGTAAATGATGTATTTAGAAGGCTTCTCATTGGGTGCATAGATGCTAATAATTGTTAAGTCCTCTTGATTGACTCATCTTCTGAGCATTAAGCAATGTCCATCCCTATATTTTAAATTTTATCTATCTTAAATTCTATCATGTCAGATATGAGGATAACTATTCCTGCCCTTTTTTTGTGGGCCATTGGCCTGTATGATAGTTTTCCATCCTTTCACTTTGAGTCTTTGTTTGTCTTCTTGAGTTAGGTGGGTATCCTGTAGACAGCATATTGTTGGGTTGTGTTTTCTGATTTATCTTCCTACTCTGTGCCTCTTAATAGGTGAATTCAGACCATCGACATTTATTAATATCAAAGATGGATGATATTTTAACACCATTCTTATAGATTTTTAGAGTTTTCTGATATATGGCCTATTTATGATGGTGTGACTTAAAAAATTTTTTTTTTATTTAAGAAAGGATTAATTAACAAAACCATAGGGTAGGAGGGGTACAATTCCACACAATTCCCACCACCCAATCTCCATATCCCACCCCCTCCCCCGATAGCTTTCCCACTCTCTATCCCTCTGGGAGCATGGACCCAGGGTCATTGAGGGTTGCAGAAGGTAGAAGGTCTGGCTTCTGTAATTGCTTCCTCGCTGAACACGGGCATTGACTGGTCAGTCCATGCTCCCAGTCTGCCTCTCTCTTTCCCTAGTAGGGTGTGTCTCTGGGGAAGCTGAGCTCCAGGACACATTGGTGGGGTCTTCAATCCAGGGAAGCCTGGCTAGCATCCTGAAAGCATCTGGAACCTGGTGACTGAAAAGAGAGTTAACATACAAAGCCAAACAAATTGTTGAGCAATCATGGACCCAAAGCTTGGAATAGTGGAGAAGAAGTGTTAGGGAGGTACTCACTGCAAACTTTAGTATACTTTTGCTTTCGGGTATATATTTTGCAGTAGTTTATGGATACGTGTGAACATATGCTTTCTCTCACAGAAACTGGTGTATATCTAGGTTTTGGGACTTTGTTAGAAAGTGAACTACCTGAGATGAAATTAGAGTGTACTATAAAAGGAAAGGTCTCACCTGAGTAATGAAGGTGAACGGTTGTCATTCCACACCTGAAGTCTCTGGACACAGTCTGAGCTGAAGCATGTTGAGGTGGCAATCATTGTGTTGGTTAGGTTGTGGTCGGCAGATGCAATATTATTAGATATGGATTGGGAGAGGCATATGGGAAAGTGGGCCCTATCCAAGGGTTCCAGGACTGGGGGAAGTAGAGGCTCTATAGTGGAGATGTGAGGTTCCCGCTGTCTTAGGGTTCAAAAAGACAATGGATAGTTAATGTTATCATCACATTATTTGGTAATTGGGTTAACTTTGAAAAGTCATTTTGTTAGGGTTTGCTGTACAGTACCCAGTATCTTGTATATAGCTGTGCTATTGGTTGCTTCTGATCTACTTGGTCTAGGCTTTTGAGAGAGTCCGCATATCAAATACACAGCCTATATATTAAAAAGATTCAGTTTGTGTTTTGAAAAACTTTGAGACATACAATTGATTTTCCCCCTCTCATATTAATTAACTACTGATTTATATGTCTACATTTTGCTAGGAGTGTACATAAACACCATTCCCACCACCAAAAGACTGTGACCCATCCCTCCCACCCACTCCCACCCCCCACTGGCCCAGGAAGCTGCATGTCTACCCGTCACCACAGGGCTGTTACTTTGGTGCCCTACTTACAATTTGGTCAGGTCCTGCTTTTAGTTTCCCTTTCAGATCTTCTTAGTCAGCTTCTGTTGATGAGTGGGATAATCCCATACTCATCTTTATCTTTCTGACTTAGCTCACTTGACATAATTCCTTCTAGCTCTGTTCAAGATGGGTCAGAGAAGGTGGGTTCATTGTTCTTGATAGCTGCATAGTATTCCATTGTGTATATATGTTGTTGTGGTGGTCTGGTGTCGGCTGCACCGCAGAGAAGAGAGTGGACGTCCAGATCAAAGAGGTACAAAAATCTTTATTATAGGATGGGGGGGGGGTTTGGTTCAGACTACGTGGGGCCAGCCGGCAATGACTGTCCCCACTACCTGACCACGGGAGGAGAGAAGGGGGCAAGATCTGAGAGAGGGGGAGCTGAGAGCCCAGAGAGAGAGGGGGGGTGAGGGGGCTTTTTATTGGGTGACAACCAGGGGGGACATGTGGGGCCAGGATTGGTTGAAGGGGGCACTGCTCCACTGTAACATGAAGAATGTAACTAAATTTACTGGTGGGGTGGCTGGTGGAATAGCCCACTTTGCTTTGTGTTGTTTTTCTGCACCTCTTTTAAGTAATTTGTTGCTAATCAGTAAAGCATGTATAATTTATGATATGCTCTCTTCTCGAACCCAACCACTATATATTCAGCACCTTCGTTCCCACAGCCCTCTTCCTGGTTCCCTGTCCAAAGGGAATGCCGCAGCTGACCGCCTTGCCTCCACAGCAGCTCTCCTAGTCTCTGTCTCTGATCCTGCTGATTTCCGTTCTCTAACCCATGTTAATCTTAAAGGCCTTCGAGCTCGATTTCCTGAAGTTCCGTTACCACAATTAAAACATATCCTAGCTACATGCTCTTCCTGTGCAAGTCTCATAAAAACACCTGCTATTCAGACTCTTGGTGTTAACCCCCGAGGCTTAAAAGCTAAAGCTATTTGGCAAATTGATGTCACCCACATACCAAACTTTGGAAAACAAAAATATGTGTTTGTCTCAATTGATACCTTTTCTAAATTTATGTGGGCAACAGCTCAGACAGAAGAAAGCTCTAAAAAGCTTATAAGCCACATTCTGTCCTGTTTTGCTGTGATGGGCTTACATCTTCAAGTGAAAACCGACCGTGGACCAGCGTTTACCAGCAAACAATTTAAAGATTTTTCTTCCCTCTGGAACATTACTCATACCACAGGCATTCCCTATAATCCACAGGGACAAGGCATTGTCGAGAGGGCCCATCAAACTCTTAAGGCTCAATTGAATAAAGATAAAGGAGGAATATATCCCCCCAATATCCAGCTAGCAAAAGCCTTAGCTACGTTAAATCTCTTTAATATTTACAATAACTCAGACTTACCTCCTATTATTCTTCACTGGCAAACACCATCTACTCTCCCATCTATTAAGGTCAAATGGAAAGACCCACTTGATAAAATTTGGAAAGGGCCTGACCCTCTATTGACCATGGGAAGAGGTTTTGCATGTATTTTCCCTCATAATTACTCTAAACCTGTCTGTGTTCCTGCCCACCATGTCCAACAATACTCTCATGATGGCACTGTTATCCCTGAAGAACAAGAAACACAAGAGGACTAGATGCAGGTTACATCCCAGGATCCATAATATGACATGGCAGAACCTACAAAAGTTGGCTCATAGAGCCCTCTCTTCTACTCCTTCCCTGAATGTCTTATGTTATGAATGGCCAGTTGTGTTTTGTGAGCGAGTGTGCTGAATGACCAAAAATTTTTGTATGACCCATCTGCTCAGAAGTACTCTAAATGTTAAAACCATTGTTACTAACATTCATTAACTCTCTAAGTAACCTGAGTCTGCTTATAGTCCAAAGTCAATTATAGTAAACCTCTAACTTGTTACAAGTTTTATTGTTTTTCACAAGTAAGTGATTACAGCTATCAAGACTTCATATGAGGAATCATCTGTTCATATGGTAAGGTATTAAACTGTAAGAAGTTCCTCCATATCCAACCTATGTGAATTAGCAACATTCACATATTCTTGTAAACTTAACTGGTGTATCTTTTCTTGCCACCATAGGCCTGCCTTTGTCAGCCAACAATTTAAAGATGTTTCCCTTTATAACATCACCCATGCCACGGACATCCTTTACTACCCCCAAAGACAAATGGCTGTTCCCCTGGACATCATATCCACTGACTGCTTCCCTTAGACTTGAGATATGATCCTACCTCTTCATATCAATGGATACATTCCCCCTTCCTTACCTGTATACCCTTAGTTGTGGGACCCTAGCTTGTTTTACTTCTTCTGCTCACAATAGGTCCTATAATTCTTTTTTTTCAACATTTTAAATTTATTTATTAATGAGAAAGAGAAAAAGAACCGGACTCACTCTGGTACATGTGCTGCCAGGGATCGAACTCAGGACCTCATGCTTAAGAGTACAAGGCTTTAATCACTGCACCACCTCCCGGACCACAGTCCTATAATTCTTAACAAGCTCATGGCCTTTTGCGGCAACAGACTGATGCCATAAAGATGCAACCTATACAAACTCACTATCATAGGCTGGACATAGCAGAATATTGAGTTGCTGTGGAGGATTTGCCCCCCTCCATCAGAACGTCCACCATGTAGAGGGCTGGCTAGCCAATGACGGGTAAGAGGAAACTAGCGCTATCCAGTCAACCTAAGACAGGGCATCTGGTACTACTGGGCAAAAATGACCAGGTGTTCCAATGACAGGTAAGACAGAAGGCTGATCCCCAACCTAAGACAGGCACAGTCCACCCTGCCACAAAACAAAGTCTGCCAAACATCAAAACATGATATAAGACAGGGGGACATGTGGGGAGCCACATGTGCCCTCAAGGTTGCTATTGGCATGGCCATAGAGTTTATGTTAAAATATAGTTCCTGGGAATCGGGCGGTGGCGCAGCGGGTTTAGCGCAGGTGGCGCTAAGTGCAAGAACTGGCTTGAGGATCCCAGTTTGAGCCCCCGGCTCCTCACCTGCAGGGGAATCACTTCACAGGCGGTGAAGCAGGTCTACAGGTATCTTTCTCCCTCTCTGTCTTTCCCTCCTCTCTCCATTTCTCTCTGTTCTATCCAACAACCACAATATAAGCAATAACAACAATATAATTACAACAAGAACAAGTAGGGCAACAAAAGGCAAGATACAAAAAAAAAAAAAGGGATAAGATAGTTCCCACTTCCCCGCTTCCCTACACCTTAGAGTCTTTGTTAAAAGATAAGGTCTTTTCCCCCATGAATCACCCTGGACCTTCCAGATAAACGGCTGACTACCATGACAAATAATATAAAATATAATCATAAATGAATAGGAAAGATACATCCCCCAATACTCAGTTGGTCAAGGCACCAAACCTCATTTTCTATAAAGCATTCAAATCAGATGCCCTGCTAACCACGAGAAGCAGATTGTTTATGTTTCTTCCACAGGAATCCCAGAAAAAAAAAACATCTGGGCCCCTGCACACCCTGACATCACCCACTAGATGGCACGACTAGAGTAGCACACCCCCCAAAACCCTAGATGTCACCTGACGCGATCTGAAGAATCTGATTCGCAGACTCCAAGTACAGAACCTTTTTACTGCCTGTCTGTCTTTCCTGCTTCTGCTTTGACCTGTCACGTTTTGGTGGTTCCAGCTCACTCTCTACAGAAAAGCAGAATTCCAGAGGCTGACCTTCCTCATGCAGCATTTCACCCCCTGCCATTTCTCCCCCTAGTCACCTACTTTGGACTGAGACTTCTATCGGACTTGCTGGTATACCCTTTGGACACTTTAGACAATTTTACAGCAGCTTCCTTCCCTTCATGTTGCTGGTTTTTCATAGACTGACCCTGAGTAGTTCATAGACTTTATACACTGTTCCCCTGGGCATTAGATAAAAGGAAAGGGGGAGATGCTGGGAAATTGTGCCAATGCAGTCACATCTGCCATGTTGTCCCCTCAGGCTACTGCTAGTTCCCTGGAGAGTTGGGACATTCTCGGAGTACCTGTTCAGCCATGTTGTGCCCTCAGGACATTGTCTATATCCCCGCGATATCTGGAGTGTTCTGGTTACTCCTCCCCCATCCCATTCTCACGAAAGTTATCATCCTATCCTGGAGTGCTATGGTTACTCCTCCCCCTTCCCATTCTCGCGAAAGCTACTCCTATAAAAACCCTTCGTTTTCCGCACCTCGCTCTCTTGCCGGTGCTCTACTCTGGTGTTCAGATGCAGAAAAGGTTACTGCGTGAGGCGGCCATTTTCTCTACCTCCACATGGCGCAACCTGCTTCTCTAACACCCAACTCTGAGGTGTCAGCGCGAATAAAGATTTGTGTTTCCTCTTCGCTCTGGACCCTTTCTCTCTCTTCTCTGCGGCCCACGCACTACAACATCTGGCTCTACAACATCTGGCGCTCAATGTGTCCCGCACTCACGCCCAGCCTGAGGTCCAGAAAAGCCGCCCAGACACAGGTAAGTGGCATCCGCCCACCTCTGTGGCCCTGCGTTTCCCTCCACCATGGGATTTTTTCCGTTTTATGAGGAGGTGTCCCAGACATTCTATCCTTCTCTCCTGGGACAGGCTTTCGATCTCAGAGATGCTTTAATTTTTGCTACACCGTGGGTTCTCATGGCTATATTTACTATTTTCATCATATGTACAAGGCCTCCTGCCAAAAGGTTAAGTGACCTTGAGGCTGAGATACAGGAGTTAAAGGATATTTGCTTAAGACTTAAACACCCTAAACAATCTGCAGTCAGCCCCAAAACCGCTGCCTCCGGAGACAGGTATTCAGTTTCTCCTGCAGCAGCTTCCACTTCCACGACCCCTCCCCCCACTACCCCCGAAGACACGTGTTCGGCCACTCCTTTGACCCCTGCCCCAGCTGTCCCCACAGACACGTGTTCGGCTCCTTCTGCAGACACGTGTTCGGTCCCTTCTGCTTCTCTGGCCCCACCCCCTGCTTCCCCTGAGGCTTCCGGTTCTCTAGCCCCTCCTCCTACCGCCCTGGTTTTGACTTCCCCTGAGGCTTCTGCTTCTCTGACCCCACCCCCTGCTGATACGTCATCATTAAGAGACCTTGTGGCTGAGATATGAGAGTTAAAGGATTTTTTTTTAGCATTAAGGACCTTAAACCATTTGCAGTCCACCCCAAGAGCTCCATCCCCATAGATATGTGTTCAGTTTCCCCTGCGGCCACTACAGCAGTTTCCACGGCACCTTCCACTTCCGTAGATCTCTCCCCAGTGTCATCGAACCAAATCCACACCTTCCTGGTAAACGTGGCCCCGTCTAAACAAAACCCTCAGCTGTGGCAGCCATACTCCGCTAAAGATCTCGAAACACTCAGACAAGCATTCAGGGATGACGGAATGCACGCTCCATGGACCAAGTCCGTTTTAAGGAGTTTTAACCACCATCTTAACATGCCCCAAGATTGGAAAGATCTGGCTCGTGCTGCACTCCCAGAACCCCTCTACCTACAGTGGAAGGCATACTTCAGCGATGAGTGCTCTAGACAGTCACAGGAAAATAGTAACAAACAGGTAGAATGGGATTCTGATGCTTTGTTTGGAGAAGGAGCTTATGAATCTGGAGCTCAGCAGGCAGAAGCCAGGTTTCCAACCGGTTATTTTGAACAGGTATGCATCTGCGCAACACAAGCATGGGAAAGGGTAACTCCACCCAATGTAGATTCGTCAGTTCCCATTAACTCTATTCGTCAAGGCACTGATGAATCATTAGCGAGCTTCATCTCAAGGGTGAAGACAAGCTTAGAGAGAAAGGTTTATAATCCTGACATCCGCTCACTACTCCTGCACTCTATTGTCTGGGAAGGCATGATACCACAATTCCGTCAGGCATGCCTTAATCTTAAACAACTACACCCAGATAATTGGATTTTAGTGACACAGGAACTTACATCGGGCAATTATGGGGCATCCGCTATGACACAGGTTTATGCAGTTACCCCACGTAATCACAATGGGGCCTGCTTTCAGTGTTGTTGCCAAGGACATTGGTGTAACCAATGTCCTGATAAGCTGTGACCACACCTCCAGTCAGAGCAACCCTGCTTTCAGTCAGGGAGCCAGAGGCCACGTACTGTTTGTCCAAAATGTCGTAAGGGGTTTCATTGGAAGAGAGATTGTTGGTCCCAATTTCATAAAGATGGTTCGCCCCTGAATAGTACAAAGTCGGGGCCTGAGATTTTGTGGACCACTCCTGTTCTAGAACAAGGTAACCCTTCTATGACAGTAAAGATTGGCAATATTCCTTTAAAATTTTTGATTGACACGGGGGCAGCAAAGACGATTTTAAAGCAAGCAAAGGTTCCCCAAGATTGGGAACTCATCCCTGGACCCAGTATACATGGAGTAGGAGGGGTGACCCAATCATTTCGCACACGAGACTCACTAATGTGGGAAGACCCGGAAGGTTCTACCGGACACTTCCGCCCTCTGGTAGCTAATATTAGCACCAACCTATTAGGCAGGGATCTTCTGGAATGTCTTGATGTTAGGATATCCACAGATGCCTCTGCAGAGCGTAAAACTTGTTCCCGCGATACCAGGTCTAATCAGCACCCCCAATACTAAATGCCACTGTTCGTAGCCAAACACCCCGTTTAAGCTGGCTTTCTAATGAGCCTGTCTGGGTGGAACAGTGGCCTTTACCTAGGGATAAGCTAAATTTTTTAAAAGAGCTCATCCGAGAGCAGTTGTCCTTGGGACACATTCGTCATTCTCGAAGCCCATGGAATACTCCTGTCTTTGTGATTAAAACGCGCTCGGGAAAATGGCCACCTCACGCAGTAACCTTTCCTGCATCTGAACACCAGAGTGGAGTGCCGGCAAGAGAGCGAGGTGCGGAAAACGAAGGGTTTTTTTATTGGAGTAGCTTTCACGAGAATGGGAAGGGGGAGGAGTAACCATAGCACTCCAGGATAGGATGATAACTTTCGTGAGAATGGGAGGGGGGAGGAGTAACCAGAGCACTCCAGATATCGCGGGGATATAGACAATGTCCTGAGGGCACAACATGGCTGAACAGGCACTCCGAGAATGTCCCAACTCTCCAGGGAACTAGCAGTAGCCTGAGGGGACAACATGGCAGATGTGACTGCATTGGCACAATTTCCCAGCACTGCTAGGATTTCGCGGGGCATAGTAAAACCTGGGGGTGGAGACTGCATCAGAATAACTCCTCAGCAACATATATATACCACAGCTTTCTCAGCCACTCATCTGTTGTTGGGCACCTGGGTTGCTTCCAGGTTTTAGCTATTAGGAATTGTGCTGCTATGAACATAGGAGTACACACCTCTTTTTGGTTGGGTGTTATGGAGTCCTTGGGGTATAACCCCAGGAGAGGAAATACTGGATCATATGGAAGGTCCATGTCTAGCCTTCTGAGAGTTTTCCAGACTGCTCTCCACAGAGGCTGGACCAATTTACATTCCCACCAATAGTGTAGAAGGGTTCCTCTATCCCCACAACCTCTCCAGCATTTGTTGCTGCTGTCCTTTTTGATGTATGCCATTCTTACAGTAGTGAGGTGGTATCTTAGTGTTGTCTTAATTTGCATTTCTCTGACAATCAGTGACCTAGAGCAGTTTTTCATATGTTTGTTAGCCTTTTGGATCTCCTCTGAGGTGAATGTTTTGTTCATATCCTTTGCCCATTTTTGGATGGGGTCATTGGCTTTTTTGGTGCTAAGTTTGCTGAGATCTTTATATATTTTGGTGATTAGTTTCTTGTCTGATATATGGCATGTGAAGATCTTCTCCCATTCTGTGAGGAGTCTCTCTGTTTAATAGTTTCTTTGCATGTGCAGAAGCTTTTCAATTTCATGTAGTCCCATTGGTTTGTTTCTGCTTTAGTCTTCCTTGCAATTGGGTTTGATTCATCAAAGATGTCCTTGAGGTGTAGGTGGGAAAGTGTTTTACCAATGTTTTCCTCAGTATTTGTATGCTTCTGGTCTGACATCTAGCTCTTTGATCCACTTGTAGTTGATTTTTGTTTCTGGTGAGATAAAGTGGTTCAATTTCATTCTTCTGCATGTTACAACCCAGTTTTCCCAGCACCATTTATTGAAGAGAGCCTCCTTCTCCATTTAATGCTTTGGGCCCCCTTATCAAAGATTAGATGTCCATAGGTGTGGGGATTTATTTCTGGGCTTTCAATTCTGTTCCACTGGTCTGTGTGCCTATTTTTGTTCCAGTACCATGCTGTTTTGATGATGATGGCTTTATAATATATTTTAAGGTCTGGGAGTGTGATGCCTCCATTTTTGTTTCTTTCCTCAAGATGGTTTTGGCAATTCTAGGTGTTTTCAGGTTCCAGATAAATGACTGTAGTGTTTGTTCTACTCTCTTAAAGAAGCTTGGTGGAAATTTGATAGGTATTGCATTAAATTTGTATATGGATCTGTGGAGAATATTCATTTTCATGATATTTATCCTTCCAATCCATGAGCATGGGATATCTATCCATTTCTTGGTATCAGTTTCTATTTCCTTGAGTAGCAAGTCATAGTTTTCAGCATACAAGTCTTCCACTTCTTTGGTCAACTTTATTCCAAGGTATTTGATTGATTTTGCTGAAACAGTAAATGGGAGTGATTTCTGGATGTCTTCTTCTTCAGATTTAGTGTTTGCATAAAGAAATGCCACTGATTTTTGTACATTGATTTTGTAGCCTGATACCTTGCTATATTGCCTAATAACTTCCAGTAATTTTCTGCTGGATTCTTTTGGTTTTTCTATGTATACTATCATATCATCTGCAAATAGTGAGAGCTTGACTTCTTCCCTTCCAATCTGTATTCCTTTGATTTCTTTCTCTTGCCTGATAGCTATGGCAAGAACTTCCAATACTATGTTGAAGAGTAACGGTGACAATGGACAGCCCTGTCTAGTCCCACATCTGAGGGGGAATGCTTTCAGCTTCTGTCCATTGAGTATGATGTTGGCTGTAGGTTTGCTATATATAGACTCCACTATTTTGAAGAATTTCCCATCTATTCCCATTTTTTGTAGAGTTTTGAGCATGAATGGGTGTTGGATGTTGTCAAAGGCTTTCTCTGCATCTATTGAGATAATCATGTGGTTTTTGGCTTTGCTTTTATTGATGTGGTGAGTGACATTGATTGACTTACGGATGTTGAACCAACCTTGCATTCCTGGGATGAATCCCACTTGGTCATGATGAACAATCTTTTTGATATGTTGCTGTATCCGGTTGGCCAAGATCTTGCTTAATATTTTGGCATCTATGTTCATCAGAGATATTGGTCTGTAGTTTTCCTTTTTTGTTCTGTCCCTATCAGCTTTTTGTATCAGGGTGATGTTGGCTTCATAGAAGGTGGAAGGGAGTATTCCTGTTTCTTCAATATTATGGAAAAGTTTAAGAAGTATGGGTACTAACTGTTTCCTGAAAGTTTTGTAGAATTCGTTTGTGAAGCCATCTGGTTCAGGACTTTTGTTGTTGGGGAGATTCTTAATAACGGTTTCAATTTCTTTGTCTGTGATTGGTGCATTTAGATTTTGTAGTTCTTCTTGGTTCAGTTTTGGAAGGGCATACGCTTCTAGGAATTATTCCATTTCTTCCAGATTCTCTAGCTTTGTGGCGTATAGTTCTTCATAGAAGTTTCGCAGGATTCTCTGGATTTCTGTGGTGTCAGTTGTGACATCTCCTCCATCATTTACAATTCTATTAATTTGAGTCTTCTCTCTTTTTTGTTTGGTGAGTCTGGCTAGGGGGTTGTCAATTTTGTTTAATCTTCAAAGAACCAACATTTGGCTTGATTGATCTTTTGTATGGTTCTTTTATTTTTGATGTTGTTTATTTCTGCTCTAACTTTAGTGATTTCTGTCCTTCTGGTTGCTTAAGGTTCCTTTGTTCCTCTTCCTCTAAGTCCTTGAGGTGTGCATTAAGGTCGTTCATTTGAGCTTTTTCTTGGTGTTTAATATGTTTTTGTATGGCTATAAATTTCCCTCTCAGTACTGCTTTAGCTGTGTCCCAAATATTTTGATAGGTTGTGTCTTCATTTTCATTAGTTTCCGGAACATTTGAATTTCCTGCTTGAGTGAGTCTCTGACCCAGTGGTTCTTAAGGAGTATGTTGTTTAGTTTCCAAATTCTGTGACTTTTAATAATTTTCTGTTTGTTGTTAAATGTTAGTTTTACTCTACTGTGGTCTGCGAAGATACTTGGGATGATTTCAATGTTCTTGAATTTATTGATACTGTCTTTGTGGCCTAACATGTGGTCTATCCTTGAGTATGTGTTATGTGGATTTGAAAAGAAGGTGTATTCCAGTTTTTTGGGGTGAAGGACTCTGAAAATATCCAAGATGTCTAGTCTGTCAATCTCTTCATTCAGTACTCTTGTATCTTTATTGGTTCTCTGCTTTGTTGATCTGTCTAAGTGTGAGAGTGGGGTATTGAAGTCTCCCACTTTTATTGTATTACTATTGATGTATTTTAAAAATTCTTTCAGTAGGTTCTTGATGTATTTAGATGGTCCCTCATTCGGTGCATAGATGTTAATAATTGTTAAGTCCTCTTGGCTGATTGATCCTCTAATCATTATGTAATGTCCTTGCCTATCTTTTATTACTTTATTTAATTTAAAATCTATCGTGTCTGAGATGAGAATGGCTGTTCCTGCTTTTTTTTGTGGTATGTTAGCCTGCATGATAGTTTTCCATCCTTTCACTTTAAGTCTGTGTTTATCTTGTTGTGACAGATGGGATTCTTGCAAGCAGCATATGGTTGGATTATGTTTTCTGATCCCTCCCCTACCCTGTGCCTTTTGATGGGTGAGTTTAAGCCATTGAAATTTATTGATATTATGGATTTAATGTATTGTAGTGCCATTGTTCAAAAAAATTTTGTTTGCTCTGATATATTGCAAGTATTATAGTGATGTTCTTGTTTATAAGAGGTCTTTTAGAACCTCTTTCAGGGCAGGCTTGGTGATGGTTGCCTCCTTTAACTGTTGTTTGTCTAAGAAGGTTTTGATCCCTCCATGTAGTTTGAATGAAAGTCTAGCAGGATATATTATCCTTGGTTGAAACCCTTTTTCATTCATGGCTCGATAGATATCTTGCCATTCCCTTCTGGCTTTTAGAGTTCGAGTGGAGAAGTCTGAAGATAATCTTATGGGTTTTCCCTTGTATGTGACTTTTTGTTTCTCTCTTGCAGCCTTTAGGATCCTTTCTTTATCCTTACTTCTTCTCATTGTGACTATGATGTGTCTTGGTGTCTTCAGGTCTGGGTTGATTCTGTTTGGTACTCTCTGGGCCTCTTGAATCTTGATGTCCTTTCTGTTATTCCGGTCTGGGAAGCCTTATTCTATTATTTCCTCTAGAATGTTTGCTTCCCCTTCCTCTCTTTCTTCCTCTGGCAGGCCAATTATAAATGTTACTTCTTTTGAGATCATCCCATATGTCTCTGTTGTTGTTGTCAGTGTCTCTCAGTCTCTTTTTAAGCTCTTTCACCTCTTTCTTCATTTTCTCTAACTCATCCTCTGACTGATTATGTTTTCTGCTTCTGTTAGTCTGCTTTCACATGCCTCAGCTTCTTTCTTCATTACAGCTATTTCAGCTTTCAGTTCTCTAATTCCCTCAAGATAATCAGTATTTTCCTTGGGGGTCTCAACTGTTGTTTCCCTAATACTGCCATACCTTTCCTCCTATGTTGTTTTCATTTCTGTGATTAATAAGTTTATTATTGCTTGCATACTTTTCTTATCTATGGTTACTTCTGGCTGATTTGTAGTTTCTTCTGGGCTCCTGTCTTCATTCATTGGAGTAGCAGTTGTATTTGTTTTTGATCTACCCATTTTTTTGATTTATGTGTTTCTTTTTTTTTTATGCTCTGTTGTTCCTCAGTTGTTGTGTCTTGAGTACAAGTAACACTGTACTAAATACCTTTATGACATTTGCACTCACCAACCTCAGGAATTACAATAGCAACTGAAGCAAGTATTGAAGCAGTTTATTCGTTACCAGTTAGCCAAACAATTTCTCCAGTCCGTGAATAAATAGTAACCAAATCCCAGTGAAGAAGAAAGAGAAAAGAAAGAAAGGATAGCAAGAATAGACAGTTATGCAAGTCTACTATCCACTGTATATTCTAGGGGTAACAAGAGGGGAAAGGGAACTAGAGCAGAGATACACACATAGAGAGTCCACTCTGAGTCAGATTTCTTCCCCAAAATAATTCACAAATTCAGAAAGGCAAAGAAGAATGAAGAAGTGTATAACAAGATAAAAATAAGCAGGTAAGAGAGAGAAAAGGGAAAAGATAAGAAAAAGAGCTGTAATTAAAGAGCAGTGAAAGGAAATTCCCAAATGTGTATCAGTAAATTCAAAAAAGAACACTGTTTGTTGGTGTGGGGGCCAGGGGCTGTGACTTTGGAAGCTGTAGGATTAAGGAAGAAAGGATGACAATAATGAGAAAAAGAAAAAAAATAAAGAAAGAGAGAGAAAAAAGAAAAAGATAAGAAAAAGAACAGTCATAAAAGGGCTGTGAAAGGAAAGGGTTTTTAAATGTATTTATTTTTAAGTATTTAATTAGCTATGTGGGGTGAGGTGGGGGTTGGCTACTTCGAAAGAAAAAAGGCCAGAGGTTTCAGAAGGGTATAGACTTAGAGTTAATGATACTCCCTAGTGGGACAGGAATTTGGTAAAGAAAAGGAGCTCCTAGCAGGGAATCCTGCTAGGAACTGATCCCCAGGGACTGGTTATGGGGGGGGGGTGCGGGGAAGGAGGTATGCTTAGAAATTAAAAGGAAGAAAAAAAACTTTTTTCCCCTTTTTTCCTACTCTAATTCTTTACCCAAATTAAGTTATAGTCACCTCCTTGGTGTCACCGCTAGGACCCCTTATTGACTGGCCTACTAAAGGCAAAAAATCCTACCGTTTCCAGGAGGTCAGAGCTCAGCTACTAGAAGCTTCTCAGTCCGCCATCTTCGTGGTGTGACTTTTTATAGGAGATCTTTCAGAATTTCTTTCAGGGCATGCTTGGTAGTAGTTGATTCTTTGGTTGTTTAGTTGATTCTTGGTAGTAGTTGATTCTTTCAACTGTTGCTTCTCTGAGAAGATTTTGATGCCTCCATCTAGTCTGAATGACAGTCTCTCAGCATACAGAAGTCTTGGTTGAAATCCTTTCTCATTGAGCACTTGATAGATATCTTGCCATTTTCTTCTGGCTTGTAGTGTTTGCCTGGAGAAGTCTGCTGCTAATCTTATGTATTTTCCTCTGTAGGTGACTCTTTGTTTTTCTCCTGCTGCCTTCAGGACCCTTACTTTATCCTTATTCTTTTCCATTCTATATATGATGTGTCTTTGTGTCTTTAAGTCTGGGTTAATTCTGTGTGAGACTCTCTGGGATTCTTGAACCTGTATGTCTTTGTTGTTGTCTAGACTAGAGAAGTTCTCAGCTATTATATTCTGAAGAATGCTTTCTTCCCCTCCCTCTCTTTCTTCCTCTGGTAAGGCAATAATGTGTATATTCTTTCTTTTGAAGCCATCCCATAGGTCTCTGTTGTTGTTTTCAGTATCTCTTAATCTCTTTTTGAGATCTCTTACTTCTTTTTTAGTTGTCTCTAATTCATCTTCGATCATGCTACTTCTGTCTTCAGCCTCATTTAGTCTATTTTCTCTTCCCTCTACTGTTTTCTGGAGCTCATCTATTTTGTTACCCTGTTCTGATACTGTTTTAGCTTGTTCAGCTAGTTGTGTTCTTAGCTCAGCTATTTTAGCTTTCAACTCTCTAATGACTTTGAGATAATTTGTGTTTTCTTCCAGTGTCTCATTTGTTGTTTCTGCATTTCTGATGACAATTCTTTCAAACTCTTTTCTCACCCTGTGATTTTTTTCCTTAACTATTGTTTGGATGTTGACCTCATTATTTTGTGCTTCAACCTTTGGGGAGCTTTTAGCTAGACTCTTGTCATGGTTCATTTCTCCAATATTTCTTCTTTTTGGTTTAACCATTCTATATAGTATGTTATGAGGTTCCTCTCTCAGTACTTTTCAAATTACTGTTCACTCTTGTCTGAATTGACTTGTGTCTAAGTAAAGTAATTAAAGGGTTCACAGTTGTGGAAATTGACAGTTGTTTCAATAGTATTTTAATCCCTGAGTTGGAGGACAGTGGCTTAAAAACCTCTTTTGTTCTTTTTCTTCCCTGTAGGCTATGGGAGCCTGAGGGCTTTTAAATTATAAGTAGGCTTCTTAGCTTAATCACTGACTGCTAACCAAGAGATTGCGTTAGAGATATTCCAGTGGTTATGCAAAGAGACTCTCACAGCCCCACCTCTAGGCCACTGAGGTATAGATTTTCTCCTGTGTTTCCTCATTAGTTCTCTGTCTCCTGGTTTCTGCTCAGGGCCTCACCCATGCTGCTTCAGCTTCTGAAAGCAATAGCAATGGAGACTCACAGTTACACTTGGTGAGTCTCAAGGGAGTCCTCTCTTCCTTTTAGTTGTCTTTTTGTTGGTGAAACAGACTGGAGGTGGTATCTCAACTGGTAAACTGCTGGACTGTTACCAGCCATTTAATCTCTCCCTAGGCTCCTTGCTGTTCACAAGCCACAAGTGTTTGCACTCCCTGGTGATTTGATGGGTTCTTGAAATCATTCTAGTCCTGTCTTGTTGTGGTCCCAGGTGGTCTCCTTTGGTATTCCTAGTTGGCCCAGGAGTGGAGAGGAAAACAGCTACTGCTGCTCTGTAGTCCCGCCTCTGGAAGTCAAGTTATGATGTATTTCTATTGTTTGGTTGTGTGTTGTTTTTGTTCAAGCAGAAGGTGGTGCTGGGTTATATTGTTTATGGATGTTGTGGTGGTTGCAGCTGTGGTGGTGGAGGGGCAGAGTTTTTCCTACTATTCAGTTCCTGTTAGGATACGCCTATGGTGAACAGTGGATATTTCATTATGGGGCCATCTGTTTCTCACTATTTCTCCCCACTTCCCTACCCCAAATGGCTGGTGTTGGTATTTCTACTAGCAGTTTGGAACCAAGCTGTATCAGACTTCTTCAGATTATCCTGGTCTGAGTTCAGTCTGCTTTCTTCCTCCCCCCTCCTTCTTTTTCTCTTTTCTTCTTCTTCTTCCTCTTCCTCCTTTCCTATTCCTTCTTCTTCCCCAGTTACTGTTATTATTGGTGATTTGAGTCACTTTTTCCCCCAGGATAATCTCCCCCACCAGTTTGTACTCACCTGATCTTCAAACTTTGTAATCTGTGTGGAGAGGCTCCAGGTTTTTCTTTTTAAAATGATTTTGCTGGTTTTTGTTTGGGTGTGAATTTCCTTTCATTGTTCTTTGGCCACACCCCTGGGAAAAAGTCTCTCTTTTAAAGACACTAATCATATTAGATCAGGGGGTCCATCCATATGACCTCATTTAATATTATTTATTTATAATAAATAATATAGCTAATTGTATAGCTAATTGGGGATTAGAGCTTCAACATATGAATTTTAGGGGAAGGAGGAGTAGGCAATACAATACCTAGCAGGGTCACTACTTTTTCTATACTTCTTCTTCTAGCATTTGCCCTTCTTCCGTAGCCAGTCAACAGCGTCAGGTTGAGCCTGATGTAAAGTTTCGAGACCTCCTTTGAATCTGGAGAGGTGGCAGTCGTTGACTATGTGGGTCATAGTCTGTCTGTATCCGCAGGGGCAGTTCGGGTCGTCTCTGGCTCCCCAGCGATGGAACATAGCGGCGCACCACCATGGCCTGTTCGATAGTGATTGAGGAGGGCCCAATCATAACGTGCTAGGTCAAAGCCGGGTTGACGCTTGCAGGGGTCTGTGATGAGGTGTTTGTTATTTACCTCAGCTGACTGCCAACTCTGTTTCCAAGAGTCTGGAACAGATTAGAGGGAAGGAAAAGCCTGATTTTGTGTGGAGCTATGATAGGGGTGTTAGGGAAGAAGACTTCAAATGAATGCACTACATCTCAGAGTGACACAGAAGAATCATGAGATGAAAGATGATAATAATAGGAGGAGAGAGAAGGGCACTTGAAAAGCCAAGGATAAAAGGATAATTTTTAGGGCCTGGGGGTGGTTTAGGGTGACCTAAGGGTTGTGCTCACAAGGAACAGAAACAAATTCAAGGCCACTGAGTGCCCTGAGGTCCATGGTAAATGACAGGGATGAATCTTGCACACCTAGGGACATCATTCACATTGCTGACCTATTTGAGCTGATGTGATATGATTTGCTTCTTTCTCAATTTCTGAATAAGCCTATGAGAAGAGTTTCCTGTTGTATTCAGTTCTGTAAATCTGTAAAGTTCTCATTTCACAGCTGGATTGAAGTTCAGCATCTGGTTTTCTTTTTTCTAATTCATGACTTTTTTATAGTTAGTTAGAAAGCCAGTTCTCACATAGGCATCCTCAGTAGTTGGTTTCTTCTTTTGCAGGTTCAGGGTGGGAGCAATGTGCAAGGTGATCCATCACAAACTTAGGGGGTTCCTAAGATGACTGGGCAGGTGAAAAGCTCTGATAAAGTGTGTAAGCTATAAAGTGGAAAGATCAAGAAGAAAAAGGAACAATTTTCAGTGTTAGTGTTATTCTCTGAGAAGGACTCTACTTGGCCAGAACTCAGGATAAAGAGGCTTTCTCCTGATTCCAAATGAAACATCTTATATTTGACACTGTAATTTCTCCTAATTTCAGATGTGGTAAAGGAAAGTACTAAAAACTGACTCCTGTGCATTCTGATCTGAGGATTCTATCTTGACCTGTGATTACTGACTCAAATATATCTCAGTGAACCTGGCCTTTCCCAGGAGCCATCCTTTCTGGATCTTCTGCAGCTCAGGGAGGTGGGTGCACTTATTAACAGTACTCAGAAGGCTCTCCCAATGATCCTTGGACAGTCTGTGTATTTGGTGGCACAATTGCTGCTGCTACCTGCACATACAGCTTCAGCCTGTATGCCAGAAATATTCTTGCCTGGTTGTCTGGCTGGACAAGAAAGTTAGTCTCTAAAATTGGTATATTTACCCTGGATCTACACTGTAGTTCAGCCTGCTCTACAGAGAGTACTACATTACCTATCAGTCAGCCAAATGGTGTCACAGATATTCTGACAGTGGCCCCTGACAATGGAAAATGGTTTTGACACTCAGTGCTTGCTTGTGCTCAAGTCAAGAGTGCCAGTAGCTCTCTGTTTGCATCTTCTTAGCCCCTAGGGTAGTAGTTCTCAGCTTTGACCATATGTTGAAGTCTTTGGGGAAGGTTTCTGAAATCTTGATGTTTAGCACATGTCTCACACTAATTAAATAATATCCATTAGGTTGGGACTCACACATTTGCATTAAAATTCATTGACATTTAATTTGCGTATAGTAGAATGTGCCTTTTTAAGTATATGACTTGATCAGTTTTAACAAATTTATATATATATGTGAAGCCTTCACATATTAGAGCACTTATATCACTCCAGAAAATTTCATCATATATTTCTGTAGGCACTTGTATAGATCTTGTCAGAACAGAGTTTCTTTCTTTCTTTCTTTTTTTTACTTTTTATTTTTTGCCCACTGACAAAAAACATAAGATAAGAGGGCACAACAGTACACAATTCCCATCACTAGAACTCCCTATCCTCCTCCCCACCCCCACCCCCAATAATTTCCCTATTCTTTATCCCTCTGGGAGAATGGACCGAGGGTCATTATGAAGTGCAGAAGGTGGAAGGTCTGGCTTCTGTAATTGCTTTCCCGCTGAATGTGGGCATTGACAAGTTGATCCATACTCCCAACCTGTCTCTCTCTTTCCCTAGTGGGGTGGGGCTTTGGGGAAGCGGGGTTCCAGGACATATTGATGGAGTTATCTGCCTAGGGACGTCTGGTTGATATCATGGTAGCATCTGGAATCTGGTGGCTGAAAGAAAAGTTAACATATAAAGCCATACAAATTGTTTACCAATCATGAACCTAAAGGCTGGAATAGTTTAGATTAAGACTTGGAGGGGTGTCTGTTTTGTAGATAGTTAGTAGGCCTCTTTTAGTTATATTCCAAAGGGCCCACAACTATACTAGTTTTCCTTTCCTTTCCTTTCCTTTCCTTTCCTTTCCTTTCCTTTCCTTTCCTTTCCTTTCCTTTCCTTTCCTTTTCTTTTTTTTTCTTTTCTTTTCTTTTCTTTTTTCCCTGATCCTGACATCTGATATGCAGGTGGATCCAAGTTATTGTCTGGGGAGATGATGTCATGGCTGGAAAAAGAACCAGAAAGCTGGACCAGGGAAGAGAGTGTCTCCCAAACATGGGAAAGTTGTATAAATATTGTTGATTGTAAACCCCATTGATTTAATGTGATCTGGGGCCTATATTCAGCTTAGGAGCCTAAGTGACCTCTGCATCCCTGTAGATCTGAGCTCACATTCTGTGGTCATGAGTAGGAACGTTCCAAGCTGCCCCAATTTCAGGACCCATCTTTCTCAGGTAGAACATAGAGTATTTTGTCCAGCCTGCCTTTGGTGGATGGAACATTCTCTACTGTTGTTGATCCATGTTCAGGGCAAGGTCGTATGGGGGCCCACAAAGGGGTCTATTGTGTTGTTCCTGATAGAGATGACCAGTAACAATGGAGAGAGGGATTTATTTGAGGTCTATGCCTGTCATGTCTGTGTGGGAGTCTCAGGACTTGATGGGGTGGCCTGATAGTGACTAAAAAGTAATCGTTAAAGTATGCCAGTTCTTACTTTGATAAAGATAGCTTTGGAGTGAGTGAGGGAAGTATAATAGAAAGTAGGTGAGGAGGGTATCTAAGTCTAAGTAGATATTATTTCATTAGGAACTTTAAGGTCTATTTTTTGGTCTTTCTACTTGCTTGCTGCATTGTGGACACAGAGTTCCATTTACTTAGGTGAAGATAGAGTGGAGTCAATAGATCATTATATAAATACGCCCATGTTCAGCGGGGAAGCAATTACAGAAGTCAGACCTTCCGTCCTCTGCAACCCACAACAACCCTGGATCCATACTCCCAGAGAGATAGAGAATGGGAAGGCTATCAGGGGAGGGGATGGGATATGGAGATCGGGTTATGGGAATTGTGCGGAATTGTACCCCTCTTATTCTATGGTTTTGTTAATGTCTCCTTTCTTAAATAAATAAATAAATAACTCATATATGCTTAACTTTGTAAGAAATAGCCTGATTATTTTCAAAAGTGGTTAATCCATTGTGACTGTTCCCCAAAAATGTGTGAGAGTACCAGTTACCCTGTATTCTTGTTAACAGTTTATATTTTCAAGTATTTTAAATTTTTGCCATTGAAGTGGATGTGTAGTGACATCTCAGCTGATTTTAATATTATTTTCTAATGACTAAGTTGAGCATCTTTTAATGTATTTATTGTCTTTCATATATTTTCACTTGCAAAGTGTTCTTATTACTGAATTGTTTTTATTATTGAATTCTAGGAGTTCTTTCTTTTAAAAATTTTTTTAAAAATTATCTTTATTTATCGGATAGAGACAGCCAGAAACTGAGAGGGCAGGGGGAGATAGAGAGGGAGAGAGACAGAGAGACACCTGCAACACTACTTTACCACTCTCAAAGCGTAGCCCCTGCAGGTGGGAACCAGGGGCTCAAACCTGGATCCTTGCGCTTTGTAACACATGCGCTTAACCAGGTGTGCTACCTCCTGGCCCCCTAGGAGTTCTTTCTAATGTGTGTTTTTGATCAGGTGCACCACCACCTGTGCCCTTAAGAGTTTTTATTTATTTATTTATTTATTATTTATTTATTTATTTTACTGGGGTGATTAATGTCTTACAGTCAATAGTAAATATAATAGTTTGTACATGCATAACATTTCCCAGTTTTAAACCTAACAATAAAAGCCCCCACTAGGTCCTCTGTCATCATATTCCAGGACCTGAACCTTCCCTCCCCACCCCAGAATCTTTTCCTTTGTTGTAATACACTAACTCCAGTCCAAGCACTGCGTAGTGTTTTCTTTTCTGATCTTATTTTTCATCTTCTGCCTGTGAGCGAGATCATCCCATATTCATCCTTCTGTTTCTGACTTATCTCACTTAACATGCTTTCTTGAAGCTCCATCCAAGAGCGGCTGAAAACAGTGAAGTCACCATTTTTTATAGTTGAGTAGTATTCCATTGTGTATATAGACCACAATTTGCTCAGCCACTGATCTGTTGTTGGACACCTGGATTGCTTCCAGGTTTTGGCTATTACAAATTGTGCTATTAACACAGGTATACACAAATATTTTTGGATGGGTGGGTTTGGTTCCTTTGTATCGTAGAAGTTCTTTTTAAATTCTTGTCTAGTCTTTGATATATATATATAGTCCCCCCTAGGGCTATTGCTAGGGCTCGGTGCCAGCACTATGAATTCACTGCTTCCCGTGGCCATTTTTTCCATTTTATTTCATAGGACACAGATAAATTGAGTGTGGAGGGGGGGATAAAGAAGAGGAGAGAGAAAGATAGACACTTGCAGCCATGCTTCACCACTTGTGAAGTGTCCACTTGAAGGTGGGAAGCCATGGGCTTGAACCTGGATCCTCACCTCACAGAGTCATTGCCTTTCATTCTATGTGTGCTTAACTGGTGCATCACTGCCTGGCCCCCTCTGATATATATTTATATTTATATGCTCACACTTATATATTTATATACACACACAAATATATACCTTTATATACATTTACATGCAGAGACACACAGAAAAAACATTTCTCCTATGACTTGTCTATTCATTTTCTTAATAATGTCTTCTAAAGTCTGTAAGTTAGATGTATTAGTGGTATTCAATTTATCAGCACTTTCTTTTTAAAGTCTTACATCCTAAGAAATCCTCACTTATTCCAAACTACAAAGGTTTTACCTTCCATTTTCTTCTATATGTCCTCAAGTTTAACTTTTATGTTTAGGCCTATAAATGATTTCAAGTCAGTGCCTACATATGGCATGAGGAATAGAGCAAGGCTTATGTAATTATTTTTTTCTCATGACTCTCCAATGATCCAAAACCATTTATGAAAAGATTATTCTTTCTGCTATTGAGTTATATTATTATCTTTGTATAAAAGTCAATTGACCATAGAAATTTCATTCAGGTCTATTTTTGGACTAGTTACTCTGGCTCAGTGTTGTATATACCCACACTTAAACTCATAAGCACCACCTTGATTATTATAGTCTTGTGGGACATCTTGAAGCCAGTCTGCATGAGATCCATTATTTTTCTTTTACAAAATTGTTTTTGGCTATTTTAGTTGTCTTTCATTTCCATACAGTTTTAAAAATCAGTGTGTAAATTTCCACAAAGTAAGCCCTTTGAGATTTTGAGTGAGTTTGCATTGATGCTACAGATTAGTTTTTAGATAATTGATATCTTAACAACATTTAATGATCCAGACTGAACATGAATTATCTTCATTTATTTGGTTCTTACTTAATTTACTTCAGTAATATTTGGGGGCTTTCTTAGATAATTTTCACTAGATTTATTTCCACTATTTTGGTGCTATGAAAATGGAGTTATTTTGTACTTCCATTTTTTTTTATTGTTGTTGTTGATGCCATCCTTGTTAGATAGGACAGAGAGAAATGGAGAGAGGAGGGGAAGACAGAGAGGGGGAGAGAAAGATAGACACCTGCAGACCTGCTTCACCACCTGTGAAGGAACTCCCCTGCAGGTGGGGAGCCAGGGGCTCGAACCGGGATCCTTATGCTGGTCCTTGTGCTTCTCGCCATGTGCGCTTAAACCATTGTGCTACCGCCCGACTCCCTGTACTTCCATTTTCAATGAATTGGTGCTAATATAAGATGAAATTGAATTTTGTACATTAACCTTATAGTTTTATAGTTTATTTACATTCTCACATTATACTACTTAACATAAGATATCTCTACATTTCTCATAAGTGTTAATAATTTTTAATGTACAGATTTTGCATGCACTTTAAATTTATCCTTGAGTATTTTTTCATTTGAGGATATGCTGTAATAATTTTCTTAATCATTATCCTTCCAGTTATTTTTTGTTCAGATACCCATGCTTTTGAAACCTCTTAAGAAACTTGATGGTATAACTAAGACTGAGAACTACCAGTTAGAAGACTCTGATCTTGAAGTCTAGTGATGATGGGGCTGCTAATTGTATTTGTTTTTCTTTCTTTGTTGTGATGCACGGAAATGCTCAGATTACCGGAGCAACTGAAAGTCCCATCAACAGAGTCATTTGCACCTGTGGCAAAGAACAAGTCCTTGTGATTCCTCTTAATGGAAAGCACTATTAAGTTTTTAAAGATGATAAGCTTCTACAAGGAACTTAATGGCTCTTGAAGTATGTTATTGACCTAATATGAACCTGACTGTGCTGATGGGATAGATTTGAACTTCAGCTCCCCTGGACTGGCTGTGTGCTGGGTATTAGTATTGGGAAGCGAAGTTTATAGCTCAGTGGGATACCTATTTTTCCCCGAGGTTATTTACAGGGCAGGTGGTGGGACTGGATTGGGAGAAGACAAGTCGGAGTCATTTTTGTCAATTTTTTGCTTAACTGGGGGGGGGGGGGGGATGAGTATGAGATGATCCCACTCATAAACAGAAATTGAGGATGAAGAGCAGAAAGGGAAATTCAAAGCAGAACTGACCAAGTTTGGAGTATTGTACCAATGTAAAAAAAAAAAAAAAACTCTGGCGGGAGGATGAGAGTAGGTTTTCAGCTTCAATATAGGGGTGTGGGGGTTGGGACACAGATCTTTGGTGGTGGGAATGGTGTTCATATACACTCCAATTAGCATATAGTCTTATAAATTACTATTTAGTCAATATGAGAGGGATTGAATGCCTCAATTTTTTTGAGTCATAGACCCCAGTTCTGAGTATATATTCCTTCAGTCTAAGCACTTAAGGTTAAAAATTGGTAACCTGATTGAATTTTAGCAGTAGGCTTAAACTATTAATACATTTCTAATAATGACTTTTTTTTAAATATTAAATCACCTATAATCTTAGACCAGGGAGACCAGAAGCAACTGGTCTTGTCAGTATATAAGATACAGTTATTTGTAAATAGCACTAAATGACATAAATCATGGTGAGGTCTTGTATGATATAGCATATCCTAACCATGGGATTTTCAAAGTAAACCAAATTCCCAGATACCTTGGTTATAACAATAACTATCTATTGCCTTCTTGAACTCTGAGACAGCAGGAACCTCCCCCATTCTATAAAATCTGCATATCTCCCAGTCTTACAATCTCTTGGGTGTAGCTCATTTTCCTTCATGCTTCTATTGATCCATACTGCATCTGCTGATCACCTACTTCCTATTTCACACCACCCTCAATCAATCCAAGGCTAACCTTGTCAGGCAAATTAAGAACTACAAAAGCTGGATAAAGGTAAGACACCAGCAAACATTAATGATGGCTCTTTTGGTCACTACCAGGCCATCTTGGGATTCCTACATAAACATGATGGGTCTAGATCTCTAAAGGATCTCTCTGTCCATTGTTACTGGTCATCTCCATGAGGAATAACATCGTGGACCCTCTTGTGGGCCTCTAGAGGGCCTTGACCTCAACATGGGTCAACAATGGTGAGGACAGCACCACTCTCCGAGAGAGGCTGGGTCAGCATACTCTTCCACTCGAGGAGGACAGGCCTTGAAATGAGTACAGCCTAGAATGTTCCTAGCTATGACCACAGAATGTGAGCTCAGAACTACAGGAATGCAAAGGATATATAGGCTCCTGTGCTGAGTATGGGCCTTGGATCAGTTCAATGGAGTTTATAGTTAGTGGTATTTATATACTTATTCCATATTTGGAAGTTACTCTCTTCTCTTTCTAGTCCTATTTCCAACTTTGACACTATCTCCCCAAACAATACCTTTAGCCCACCTGCATGTTAGCTGTTGGGCTCAGGCAAAAATTATTAAAGTCTTGGGCCCCCTGGGCCCCTAAAAAAGACTTCCTAGGTTTTTCCAAAATGGAGATGCCAAATCTCATTTGTTCTACTCTTACCTTTAGGTTCCTGATTATTAAACACTTTGTCAAGATTTATATATATATTTTACCAGACCACTGCTTAGCTCTGGCTTATGTTGGTGCAAGAAATTGAACCTGGGACTATGGAGCCTCATGCATGAGAGTCTGTTTGCATAACCATTATGCTATCTACCCCTGCCTTCTGCTTTATATCTTAATGCTTCTCAGCCACCAAGTTGCAGATGCTACCATGATGCCATCATGACTTTCCTGGGGAGACAGCCACACCAATGTGTCCTGGAACCCAACCTCTCCAGAGCCCTGCCCCATTAGGGAAGGATATAAACAGTCTGGGGGTATAGATTGACCTGCCAATGCTCATGTCCAGTGGAGAAGCAATTACAGAAGACAGAACTTCCACCTCCTGCATCCCATAATGACCATGGGTCCATACTCCCAGACGGATAAAGAATAGGAAAGCTCCAACAGAGTGCATGGGATGTGGAACTCTGGTGGTGGGAATTTCATGAAATTGTACCCGTTTTATCCTATAGTCTTGTTTATCATTATTAAAAAGATGAAAAAAATAATGACTACTGGCAGTGGTTGATTCATTATGCAGGCTCTGAGAACCTGGGTTAATCCCTTATCATGAAAGAAAAAAAAAAAGAAAGAGAGAGAGAAAGAGAGGAAGGAAGAAAAAGAAGGAAATAGAGAAAGAAAGAGGGAAGGAAATAGATATTCTTGTGGGACCTCTCTGATGCCCAGCAATAAGGCCTCCAGATACAAGCTTTGCACAACAGTATTCTGCTTTCAACAACTTAGCAACCTGAAGTGACCACACTAAACATTGATGCCAGAGAGATTACCTGGTAACCGAATTCCTTCACCTTCAATAGCACCCTACCCCTTTCCCAAATCCTCTATCCTCAAATCTCAACTCAAGGCAGCAAACAGCATCTATGAACTTCCCTCCCAATCTTAAACATGAAAAATAAATGATTCCTTTGAGTTAGATCTTTCCTCTCTTTGTCTTCTTCTCAGTTTCTACTTGAGAAAATGGACAAATCAATGGGAATTACTTTTAGGACCAGTCAGGTTGAAATGAGTGAAGTGGATAGCATTTGTCCCTTTTGATGACAAAGTTAACTTGAGAGATAAATCTATTTCTAAAAATCTTTTTCTTGAGAAATCTCCTGTGGGATGGGGTAATGATGCGCCTGATTAAGTGCACATGTTACAGTGGTTCAGGCTCTTGGTTTCCACCTGCAGGGTGAAAACTTCAGAAGTAGTGCAGCCATGCTGCAGGTCTCTTTATCTCTCCTGTTCTATCTTCCCCTTTCACCTTTATTTCTCTCTGTTGATATCAACACACAAAGTAAGCATTAAAAAAAAAAAGAAATTTCTCCTTTAGGAATTTCTCTGTTGTTCTTTATTTTACTTCATTTTTTCCTATGACTCTGCTCTCCCATCTTCATTTATTTCCCATGGCAGGCTCTGGTGATATAATTCTGCATTCAGTCACTAGCACTGATCCCATGCCAGGGACAATAGTAGGCAGGTGAGACATAGAAGGGAATGGTATTTGGTTACTGGTCCCAAGAAGGAAGTTATTGGAGGTGACACACACACACACACACACACACACACACACACACACACACACACACACACACATCGATATAGACATCTGTTACTAAAGGTCAAGAATTACACACTCATAGCAGAAGTATCAACAAAGCTTATCAGTGATGAATTCGGACAAAGCACAGTTTCATATACATGTTGGTATTGCATCTGGACTTTGAAAAATGGGTGAGATCTGAACAGTCACTGGGGAGATCAGATGGGGTGGGGCAATGAAACTAAGGGAGGGATTTGAGTCATGTCCCCAAGGGGTGGTTGTTGGAAACATATTTGATTCTATTGAATGACAGCATTTGTGACTGATAGGAATAGCAGAGCTGGGGAAGAATCCAGAAAGGGAAGTTTGGGACCATTAGAGAGGGTCTTAGGACACCAGGAAAAAAACAAACCATGTACTCTAGAAGACAACTGGGGGCAGAGGGGATGTAAAGTTTATAAATAGGAAAGGTCAGTGACAGAATTAGTTTATAGGAAGTCCTCTCTAGCAGATTTGGTTTTTTTTTATTAATTTTTTATTTATAAAAAGGAAACATCAACAAAACCATAGAATAAGAGGGTACAGCTTCATACAGTTCCCACCACCAGATCTCCTTATACCAACCCCTCCCTTGATAGCTTTCCTACTCTTTAACCCTCTGGGAGTATGGACGCAAGATTATTGTGGGATGCAGAAGGTGGAAGGTCTGGCTTCTGTAATTGCTTCTCCGCTGAACATGGGCATTGACAGGTGGATCCATACTCCCATCCTGTCTCTCTCTTTCCCTAGTGGGGAAGGGCTCTGGGGAAGCAGAGCTCCAAGGCACATTGGTGGGTTTGTCTGTTCAGGGAAGTCTGGTCACATCCTGTTAGCATCTGGAACCTGGTGGCGGAAAAGAGAGTTAATATACAAAGCCAAACAAACTGTTGGACAATTATGGACCTAAAGGCTGGAATAGTGCAGGTGAAGCATTGGGGGGGGGGTCCTCCATTCTAACAGATATTTGAAGGGTTAATAGAAGATATTGGAGATTGGAGGTCAAACATGGTGAATCCTATCTCAGTGGATCAGATTAATAATGATCAACACCTGATCATAGGCACAGCCATGAGGGTTGGAAAGGAGTTGTGAGCAATTTGAGAAAGGCTTCAGGGTGGGCCATATAGGATTCAGTGAAAGAAGAGAAGAAACCAAGCTGAAGATAACTAGGTCAAAATGAAGAAGGCAAAGTCCCAGATAAATCCAGAGACAAGGCAGTAGGAGAGGGCAAATATTGGTTTTAGGAAGTCTTTCAAGCTCATATCCTCTTCTTTCTCTTCTTTTTCTCCTCTTCCTCCTCGTTTACTCCTTTTTTTTCTTCACATTTATTTATTTACTGAATAAAAGCAGGGAAAAGTTGAGAGGGAGGAGGGAGATAGAGGCACCTTAAGCTCTACTTCACCACTTGTGAACCTCCCCTCCCACAGGTGGGGCTTGGGGTCTAGATCCTGGGTCTTTGCACAAGGCAAAGTGTGTACTCAACTGGATGTGCCACTGTCTGGTGCTTTATTTTCTTTCATTTTTTTTAAAACAAGAGCCCCTGGGGAATTGAACCTGGGATCTCATCATAGTAAGTCTCATGCATGACTGATGCTTCATCTTCCCTGGCTTCCATGAACTCTTTTGAGTGGTACTCTGCTCACTGGAAATTAATTTAAAGTTGTTGGTTCCTTTAATAGAGGTGGCATGGAAAAAGAACATACACTTTTGTCATCGCTATGACTTTTTTTTAGCTGTTTATTTATTTATTTTGTTATTATACCTTTTTATTATTATTTATAAAAAGGAAACATTGACAAAACCACAGAATAAGAGGGGGTAAAGCTCCAAACAATTCCCACCACCAGAGATCTTTATCCTATCCCCTCCCCTGATAGCTTTCTATTATTCTTTTTTTAAAAAAAATATTTATTTTTATTTATTTATTACCTTTTGTTGCCCTTGTTGTTTTATTGTTGTAGTTATTATTGTTGTTGTTGTTGTTGGATAGGACAGAGAGAAATGGAGAGAGGAGGGGAAGACAGAGCGGGGGAGAGAAAGACAGACACCTGCAGACCTGCTTCATTGCCTGTGAAGCTACTCCCCTGCAGATGGGGAGCCGGGGTTCAAACCGGGATCCTTATGCCGGTCCTTGTGCTTTGCGCCACCTGCGTTTAACCCGCTGCGCTACAGCCCGACTCCCTCTATTATTCCTTAACCTTGGAAATATGATCATTGTCGGGTGCAATGGTGGAAGGTCTGGCTTCTGTAATTGCTTCCCCATTGAGCATGGAAATTGACAGGTTGATCCATACTCCCAGCATGCCTCTCTCTTTCCCTAGTGGGGTGGGGCTCTGGGGAATCGGAGGTCCAGGACACATTGGTGGGGTTGTCTTTCCAGGGAAGTCTGGTAGGCATCATGCTATCATCTGGAACCTAGTAGCTGAAAAGAGAGTTAACATACAAAGTCAAACAAATTGTTGACCAATCATGAACATAAAGGCTGGAATAGTGTAGATGAAGAGTTGGGGGGTCCTCCATTTTGTAGATAGCTAGTAGGCATAGTTTAGTTATATTCCAAAGGTCTTGTGGCTATACTAGATTTTTTTTTCTTTCTTCTTCTTCTCTCTCTCTTTTTTTTCTTTGAGCCTGAAATCTGATATGCAGGTGGACCTAACTTATTGTCTAAGATGATGACATGGCTAGAAAAAGGGCCAGAAATCTGGACCAGGGATGAGAGTAGCTCCTTAATAAGGGAAAGGGTTATAAATATTGTTGACTGTAAACCTCATAAATTTGATGTGATCTGGGACTCATATTCAGCTTAGGAGCCTATGTGACCTCTGCATCTCTGTAGATCTGAGCTCACAATTCTGTGGTCATGGGTAGGAACATTCTAGGCTGCCCCAATATCGATGCATCTTCTTCAGGTATAGTATAGAGTATGTTGTCCATCCTCCCTTCAGAGGATGGGACATTCTTTACCATTGTTGATCCAAGTTGAGGGCAAGGTATGATAAAGGAGGCCTGATAAAGATGACTGGTAACTATGGAGAGAGGGATTGATTTGAGGTCTAGGCCCATCTTATCTGTTTGGGAATCTCAGGACTCCCTGAATAGGGCCCCAGATGATGGGGTGGCCTGAGTCATCTGTAAAGTGTGCCAGTCTCTTGCCCTTATTCAGCTTTTGTAGTCCTTGCATTGATAAGGTTAGCTTTGGAGTGAGTGAGAGAACTGTAATAGGAAGTAGGTGAGGAGGATATCTAAGCCTAAGAGGACACTATTTCATTATGAACTTGATACTGACTCACTACAGACTATTGTGTATTTTTGCTTTCAGGTATATATTTTGCCCTAATTTATGGATACATGTGAACACATGCTCTATCTCAGGGGACCTGGTCTATATCTAGGTTTTGGGATTTTAGGAAGTGAACCACCTAGAATGGAATTAGAGAATACTATGAAAGGAAAGGTCTCACTCAAGTAATTTGGGTGAAGGGTTGATATTCCACACCTGATGTCTCTGGACACAGTCTGAAGTGAAGCATGCTGTGGTGGTACTTGTTGTGTTGATTAGGTTGGGATTGGTGGATGCAATATCATTTGGTATGACTTGAGAGAAGCGTGAAGGAAAGTGAGCCCCACCCTAGAGGTTCCAGGACTGGGTGAAATATAGGTTCTATAGAGGAAGCAGAAGGTTCCTGATGTCTTAGGGTTTAAGAAGACAATAGATAGTTATTGCTATAATCACATTATTTGGCAATTGGGTTAACTTTGAAATATCCCTTTGTAGGTATTTGCTGTGTCATACACAACATCACCATAAATTATGTCCTTTGACTTTATTTGTATATAGTTGTGCCACCGGTTGCTTCTGTTCTCCCTGGTCTAAGCTTCTAAGAGAGTCAACATATCAAAGACTCAGCCTATGTATTAAAAAGACTCAGTCTGTGCTTTAAAAGTTTGAGACATTCAATCAATTTTTCCTCTCTCATAATTAATTAGTGATTTATATGACTATAAGTTAATAGGAGTATACATAAATACTATAAAAAGAATCTATCCTATCCCACCCCCCACCCCCTACCCCCTGAAGCAGAACATCCAACCTCACCCTCCACCCAGGGTTTTTTCTGTGGTGCCCTACTCCAAATTCAGTCAAACCCTGCTTTTAGTTTCCCTTTCTTTTCTTCTTTCTCAACTTCTGTTTATGAGTTGGATCATCCCTTACTCATCTTTATCTTTCTGACTTAGCTCACTTAACATAATTCCTTCTAGCTCCAACCAAGATGGGTCAGAGAAAGTGGGTTCATTGTTCTTAATACCTGTGTAGTAGCAGGGGTAGATAGCATAATGGTTATACAAAGAGACTCTCATGCCTGAGGCTCCAAAGTCCCAGGTTTAATCCCCTGCACCACCATAAACCATAGCTGATCAGTGCTCTGGTAAAAAAAAAAAAAAAAAGCTGTGTAGTATTCCATTATGTATATATACCACATCTTTCTCAGCCATTCATTTTTTGTTGGGCACCTGGTTTGCTTCCAGATTTTAGCTATTATGAATTGTGCTGCTATAAACATAGGTGTACATATATCTTTTTGGTTGGGTGTTCTCTATGACTTTCTATCCCTATGATTAGAGAAAATCTGCTTGAAGATGAGGTTGTTCTGAAAAATTAATCCTATTGTTTGACCCAGTTGAAAATAAAGATAAGTGCATACAGTTGTTCGCTGCAGTATTATTTTCAATGATAAAAAGAGAAGAAAGTAACTTAAGCATTCAGCTGTAATGGACTGGCTAATTAGGTTGTGGCACCCTTATACATGGAGAAATAGAGCTACATAATGTTCACATGAAGTTGCTTTTGAAAAGTACTAAATGGCCCGTGAAAATGCACATAACATAATAACATTTTCCACTGAAAACTCAACTTTTTGAGGCACAGTCTATGTAAAAAAAATGTGTCCACTTTCAACATGGAGTTTGAAGTATTTTCTCTTTATTTTAGAAAATAAACTTCACTCAGTTTTAATTTATAAACAATAAAGTTTAACAATTTTGAGTGTCTCGTTTGGGCAAGTTTAGAACATTGCATACAATTTTGTAACTACCACCACATTCATGACAGAATATTATTGTCACTCTCCAAAAATATTCTCATAGCCCTTTGTACTCTATTGCTTTTCTCTCTGTACTCTTGGACCTAGACCACCACTGATCCATGTCCTGCTGTTTTGCAAAAAATTTCGTCTTTAGAGGTTTTATAAAAATGAAACAAGATAGGGATGGGTGGTGGCACACCTGGTTAAGTATATATGTAGCTGTGCCAAGGATCCAGGTTTGAGCCCTTGGTTCCCACTTGCAGGGAGAAAGCTTTGAGGATGGTGAAGCAGTGCTGCAGGTGTCTCTCTTCCTCTCTCTTGCCTCCTTCCCTCTTAATTTCTTACTGCCTCTATCCAATAAATAAATATAGATGGGGAAAAAAGACTAGAAGGAAGTATACCAAAAATATAGACTCTTACTGGTAGCATTTCTAAATTGCTTTGTTTTTCTTGCTCTACATTTTGAAATTTCAAGATTATTCCATAGTGAGCACACATTCCCTTTCTAATTAGAAAGCCCCATTATTTGTATGAACACAAGGGCATTTCTGCAGGCTACTCTGATGATGGAGGCAGTGATAGTCTTGTTTTCATTTTGATTTCCTCAGGGAAGAGAACTTATAACATCTTATTCTTCTGGGTGTTTGCAGTGAGCTGGTACTATGAGGCTGCTGTTTGAAATATTTATATAAACTGCCTGGGGTTGTCCTGTAAACTTGCTTTCTCTACTGACAGACTGTTGAGTGCTTAGAAAATGCAGCTTGGAAAGCAAATTCACATGGGAGTTGACTCAAGGGGTACATAATGTCTTGTGATACATCCACAGGAAAGAATAGTTTGCTTGCTACCTCATATTTTTAGTTTGGAAAGTGTGTTTGTGGCCATGATGCATGTGCATGGTATTGACATGAATTCACATGTGTGTACGTATATGACACATTTTTTTGCATTGTTCCTTACTGTGGGATTTGAGGACCGAGAGTATTGGTCCTCTGGTTCTAGTTTACTAAACACTTCACATTTAGATTTAAGATATGTCCTATTTCTTTCATAGCTTTTCCCAATAATCCCTGGGCAGAATGAAAACCTCCATCTAGTTAAAGCCTATAGGAATGAAGGGAACAAAAATATGCCTTACTGAGAACCTGCACACTGTTTCACATTACAAATATCACCTGAACAATGCAAAAGACCTACCCTGAGGCCTTAGGTAGAACCCCTGGGCTCTGGGTAGGTCACTGGTATAAGCATATCTTTAAGGCTGACGTGCTCAACTTCAAGTAGTACTAGGTCTTATCACTGTAGTAAATATTGCTGAATTCTTCCTTCTTGGTCACTAGATTCTCACACCATCCTGAAAAAGCCCTTCTGATATGATAATGAAAATTCTGAACTTGCCTAATAGATGAAAACACTCCACTTCCGGCTGCCTTAAGAAAAAGTGTTCTCTCTGGAAATCAAAGTCATGGCAATTCAAGGTTTTTTTTTTTTTTTTCTTTTCAGCAGCAAGTGATAAATCTTCATTCTAGAAATCCTATCTATAATTTAATGAGACCCCCTCCATGCTCAAAGATGATTAAAATATTGCCAAGAAAAGTGGTGAGAAATAGTAAGCCATACCAGTTAAGAACAGCCATATATATACAGCAGCAAAGCAAAAGGACTGGGGGTGGGGGAGGAAGCAGGTATCCAGTGTATAATGATGGTTAAAAGGAGCTTGGATTAGTGGAGCAAGTGGTGTGTAGACCTCTATCACAGGATAAGAAACTGTACCCATATGTCCTGAAAAAATATTATTTCCCCAATAAAAATAAAATTAAAATAACCATTACACAGCATACACACACACACACACACACACACACACACCCCAAACAAATTTCACTTCCTAGGGTGAAATGCAAGCAACAGTATCTATTTTCCAGAAGAAGCAGACTGTGAGGGACTTTGCTGAGTAAGAGACTGATCAAAAAAAAAAAAAAGAAATAAGTAAATAAAAATAGGCATGTTTCCACATGGGGTCATCCATCTTTGTCCAAATGGACATGTGGGGGGACTGGCAGTAGTGCACCTGGTTAAGTGCATGCATTACCATGCACAAGGACCAGGGTTCAAGCCCCTGGTTCTCACCTGTAAGGCTTAATGAGTGGTTAAGCAGTACTGCAAATATCTCTCTGTCTTTCCTCCACCCCTTTCTCTCTCAGTTTCTCTCTGTCCTATCAAATTAAGTAAATAAATAAAGTTTAAAAATATTAAAAAAATGTTACCAAATGGTCCATGTGTTTCTCTGAGGCATGCATTTAAACTTTTAAAACATCTGGGAGTCAGGCAGTAGTACAGCGGGTTAAGTGCACGTCATGCAAAGCACAAGGACTAGCGTGAGGATCCTGGTTCCAGCCCCTAGCTCCCCACCTGCAGGGGAGTTGCTTCACAGGTCTACAGGCATCTATCTGTCTCTTCTCCTTTCTGTCTTCCCCTCCTCTATCCATTTTTCTCTGAAATATACAACAATGACGACATCAATAACAACAGCAATAACTACAATAACAATAAAAACAAGGGCAACAAAAAGGAAATAAATATTCAAAAATTTTAAAAAAATATTTTATGTATTTATTTATAAATGAGAGGGTTAGAAGAGAAAGAAAGAACCAGACATCACTCTGGTACATGTGCTGCCGGAGATTGAACTCAGGACCTTATGCTTGAGAGACCAACGATTTATCCACTACACCACCTCCCAGACCACAATATAAAAAAAAACCTGGGTTCCCAAAGATGGCGTACTGAGAAGCTGCTAGTGGCTTGAGCTCTGACCACATCTTCTGGAAACGGTAGGATTTTCTGCCTTTAGTAGGCCAGTCAATAAGGGGTCCTAGCAGTGACACCAAGGAGGTGACTATAACTTAATTTGGGTTAAAAAATAGAGTAGAAAAAAAGGGAAAATTTTTTTCTTTTATATTGTTAATCCCAAAGCACACCTCCTTCCCCCCACCCCCCATAACCAGTCCCTGAGGACTAGCTCCTAGCAGGCTCCCCTGCTGAGCTTCTTTCTTTACCAAGATTCCTGTCCCACCAGGGAGTATCATTCATTCTAAGTCTATTCTCTTCTGAAACCTCTGGCCTTTTTTCTTTCTAAGTAGCCAACCCCTCCACTCCACCCCTCATAGCTAATTAAATAATTGAAAATAAATAAATAAAAAACTCTTTCCTTTCACTGCTCTTTTATTACTGTTCTTTTTCTTATCTTTTTCTTTTCTCTCTCTCTTTTTTCTTCTTTTTCACATTCTTGTCATCCTTTCTTCCTTAATCCTACAGCTTCCAAAGCCACAGGCCCCATCACCCACACCACCAAACAGTGTACTTTCACTGAATTCACTGATACACATTTGGGAATTATTTTGGGGAAGAATTCTGACTCAGAGTGGACTCTCACTGCAAGTATCTCTGTTCAACTTCCCTTCCTCCTTTAGCTACCCCTAGAATATACAGTGGATAGTAGATTTGCATAACTGTCTATTTCAGCTATCCTTGTATAGTCCTGAGGTTTTTTTTTTTAATTTTTTAAGTTTTTTTTGGAAGAGAAGAAGTAAAACTCTCACTATTTGCAGACGATATGATAGTATACATAGAAAAACCTAAAGAATCCAGCAGAAAACCACTGGAAGTTATTAGGCAATATAGCAAGGTATCAGGCTACAAAATCAATGTACAAAAATCAGTGGCATTTCTTTATGCAAACACTAAATCTGAAGAAGAAGACATCCAGAAATCACTCCCATTTACTATTTCAGCAAAATCAATCAAATACCTAGGAATAAAGTTGACCAAAGAAGTGAAAGACATGTATGCTGAAAACTATGAGTCGCTACTCAAGGAAATAGAAACTGATACCAAGAAATGGAAAGATATCCCATGCTCATAGATTGGAAGAATAAATATCACCAAAATGAATATTCTCCCCAGAGCCATATAAAAATTTAATGCAATATGCATCAAAGTTCCACCAAGCTTCTTTAAGAGAATAGAACTAACACTACAATCATTTATCTGGAACCTGAAAACACCTAGAATTGCCAAAACCATCTTAAGGAAAAGAAACAGAAATGGAGGCATCACAGTCCCAGACCTTAAACTATATTATAAAGCCATCATCATCAAAACAGCATGGTACTGGAACAAAAATAGGCACACAGACCAGTGGAATAGAATTGAAAGCCCAGAAATAAATCCTCACACCTATGCACATCTAATCTTTGATAAGGGGGCCCAAAGGATTAAATGGAAAAAGGAGACTCTCTTTAATAAATGGTGCTGGGAAAACTGGGTTGTAACATGCAGAAGAATGAAATTGAACCACTTTATCTCACCAGAAACAAAAATCAACTCCAAATGGATCAAAGACCTAGATATCAGACTAGAAACAATCAAATACTTAGAGGAAAACATTGGTAAAACAGTATCCCGCATACACCTCAAGGACATCTTTGATGAATCAAACCCAATTGCAAGGAAGACTAAAGCAGAAACAAACCAATGGGACTACATCAAATTGAAAAGCTTCTGCACATGCAAAGAAACTATTAAACAAACAAAGAGAACCCTCACAGAATGGGAGAAGATCTTCACATGCCATATATCAGACAAGAAACTAATCACCAAAATATATAAAGAGCTCAGCAAACTTAGCACCAAAAAAGCAAATGACCCCATCCAAAAATGGGCAGAGAAAATGAACAAAACATTCACCTCAGAGGAGATCCAAAAGGCTAACAAACATATGAAAAACTGCTCTAGGTCACTGATTGTCAGAGAAATGCAAACTAAGACAACACTAAGATACCACCTCACTCCTGTAAGAATGGCATACATCAAAAAGGACAGCAGCAACAAATGCTGGAGAGGTTGTGGGGAAAGAGGAACCCTTTTACATTGCTGGTGGGAATGTAAATTGGTCCAGCCTCTGTGGAGAGCAGTCTGGAAAACTCTCAGAAGGCTAGACATGGACCTTCCATATGATCCAGTAATTCCTCTCCTGGGGTCATACCCCAAGGACTCCATAACACCCAACCAAAAAGAGGTGTGTACTCCTATGTTCATAGCAGCACAATTCCTAATAGCTAAAACCTGGAAGCAACCCAGGTGCCCAACACCAGATGAGTGGCTGAGAAAGCTGTGGTATATATACACAATGGAATACTATGCAGCTATCAAGAACAATGAACCCACCTTCTCTGACCATTCTTGGACAGAGCTAGAAGGAATTATGTTAAGTAAGTTAAGTCAGAAAGATAAAGATGAGTATGGGATGATCCCACTCATCAACAGAAGTTGAGTAAGAAGATCTGAAAGGGAAACTAAAAGCAGGACCTGAACAAATTGTAAGTAGGGCACCAAAGTAAAAACCCTGTGGTGAGGAGTAGACATGCAGCTTCCTGGGCCAGTGGGGGGTGGGAGTGGGTGGGAGGGATGGGTCACAGTCTTTTGGTGGTGGGAATGGTGTTTATATACACTCCTAGTAAAATGTTGTCATATAAATCACTAGTTAATTAATACGAGAGGGGGAAAATTAATTGTACTTCTTGAAGTTTTTCAAAACAGAAACTGAATCTTTTTAATATATAGGCTTTGTAATTGATATGCAGACTCTCTCAAAAGCCTAGACCAAGTAGATCAGAAGCAACCAATAGCACAGCTATATACAAGATACTGGGTACTGTACAGCAAACCCTAACAAAAAGACTTTTCAAAGTTAACCCAATTACCAAATAATGTGATGATAACATTAACTATCCACTGTCTTTTGGAACCCTAAGACAGCAGGAACCTCACATCTCCACTATAGAGCCTCTACTTCCCCCAGTCCTGGAACCCTTGGATAGGGCCCACTTTCCCGTATGCCTCTCCCAATCAGTATCAAATAATATTGCATCTGCCGATCACAACCAAACCAACACAATGATTGCCACCTCAACATGCTTCAGCTCAGACTGTGTCCAGAGACTTCACGTGTGGAATGACAACCCTTCAGCTTCATTACTCGGGTGAGTCCTTTCCTTTCATAGTATACTCTAATTCCATCCCAGGTGGTTCACTTTCTAACAAAGTCCCAAAACCTAGATATACACCAGTTTCTGTGAGAGAAAGCATATGTTCACACGTATCCATAAACTAATGCAAAATATATGCCTGAAAGCAGAAGTACACTAGAGTCTGCAGTGAGTATCCCCCTTACACTTCCTCTCCACTATTCCAAGCTTTGGGTCCATGACTGCTCAACAATTTATTTGGCTTTGTATGTTAACTCTCTTTTCAGTCACCAGGTTCCAGATGCCATCAGGATGCTGGCCAGGCTTCCCTGGATTGAAGACCCCACCAATTTGTCCTGGAGCTCAGCTTCCCCAGAGACACACCCTATTAGGGAAAGAGAGAGCTAGACTGGGAATATGGACGAACCAGTCAACGCCCATGTTCAGCGGGGAAGCAGTTACAGAAACCAGACCTTCTACCTTCTGCAACCCACAATGAACCTGGGTCCATGCTCCCAGAGGCATGGAAAATGGGAAAGCTATCAGGGGAGGGGGTGGGATATGGAGAGTGGGTGGTGGGAATTGTGTGGCGTTATACCCCTCCCACCCTATGGTTTTGTTAATTAATCCTTTCTTAAATAAAACAATTAAAAAATGATAATAAAAAAAAAAGTAGGACCTGTCTAAATTTGTAGTAGGGCACCAAAGTAAAAACCCTGTGGTGAGGGGTAGACATGCAGCTTCCTGGGACAATGGGGGATGACAGTGGGTGGGAGGGATGGGTCACAGTCTTTTGGTCGTGGGAATGGTGTTTATGTACACTCCTAGTAAAATGTAGTCATATAAATCACTAGTTAATTAATATGAGACATGAAAAATTAATTGTATGTCTCGAAGTTTTTTAAAACACAGACTGAATCTTTTTAATATATAGGCTGTGTAATTGATATGCAGACTCTCTCAAAAGCCTAGACCAAGTAGATCAGAAGCAACCAATAGCACAGCTATATACAAGATACTGGGTACTGTACAGCAAACCCTAACAAAAAGACTTTTCAAAGTTAACCCAATTACCAAATAATGTGATGATAGCATTAACTATCCATTGTCTTTTTGAACCCTAAGACAGCAGGAACCTCACATCTCCACTATAGAGCCTCTACTTCCCCCAGTCCTGGAACCCTTGGATAGGGCCCACTTTCCCGTATGCCTCTCCCAAATACTATCAAATAATATTGGATCTGCCGATCACAACCTAAACAACACAATGATTGCCACCTCAACATGCTTCAGCTCAGACTGTGTCCAGAGACTTCACGTGTGGAATGACAACCCTTCAGCTTCATTACTTGGGTGAGACCTTTCCTTTTATAGTATACTCTAATTCCATCCCAGGTGGTTCACTTTCTAACAAAGTCCCAAAACCTAGATATAGACCAGTTTCTGTGACAGAGAGCATATATTCACACGTATCCATAAACTACTGCAAAATATATACCTGAAAGCAGAAGTACACTAGAGTATGCAGTGAGTATCCCCCTAACACTTCGTCTCTACTATTCCAAGTTTTGGGTCCATGATTGCTCAACAATTTGTTTGGCTTTGTATGTTAACTCTCTTTTCAGTCACCAGGTTCCAGATGTCATCAGGATGCCGGCCAGGCTTCCCTGGACTGAAGACCCCACCAATGTGTCCTGGAGCTCAGCTTCCCCAGAGACCCACCTTACTAGGGAAAGAGAGAGGCAGATTGGGAATATGGACAGACCAGTCAACGCCCATGTTCAGCGGGGAAGCAATTACAGAAGCCAGACCTTCCACCTTCTACAACCCCCAATGACCCTGGGTCCATGCTCACAGAGGGATAGAGAGTGGGAAAGCTATCAGGGGAGGGGGTGGGATATTTAGATTGGGTGTTGGGAATTGTGTGGAGTTGTACCCCTCCTACCCTATGGTTTTGTTAATTAATCCTTTCTTAAATAAAAGAAAAAAAAAACCTTAAAAATTTAAAACATCTGAAAAAAAAATTAAAAAAAGAAAATAAAAACCCTGTGAGGAATACTTAGATAGATTCAAGAGGAAAAAGCCTTTAACCATGGAATAAAAATCACTCATTTGACTCTTATAAATAAAAATAAGTAAATGAAAGAAGTCATATATGTATACTCAGTGAACTACCTCTTAGAAGTTAAAAAAAATTATATTGTGTCCTTTGGGACAAATGAGACTGGCAGTGATTATGCTTAGTGAAGTAAGTAAGGAAATGATGGACAGCTTCTGGATGTTTTCACTTATATGTGTAATATAGAGAATTAAAAAATATGAACTTGAAAATAATATTTAGTCAGCTCATATATGTGGTCTTGGGAGAGCTATGTTGGTTATTTCTGGACTGTGGTGGGGGCACAAAACTTTGCTGGTAAGAGTGGTATAAAATTATACCCCTATTATCTCATTATTTAAAAAATATTTTATTAATTTTTGTAGGAGTGAAAGATAAAGATATAAAGATGTAGAGAGGTAGAAAAACTAAAGCACTGCTCAGCTCTGGCTTATTATGGTGCTGGGTTGGAACCTGGGCCTTAGAGACTCGGGCATCAAAGTCTTTTGCAGAACCACTGTGCTGTCTCCCTAGCCCTTATAATCTTGTAAATTACTGTTAAATCACTAATTAAAAAAGAAATAATAAAAGAAAAAGATAATGCAACATAAAACAACATAGACTAACACAGCTCCTTGTAAGGACTGGATCACTTACATGCAGATATAGTACTAGTAATATATATGAACCTACCTACTCCTACAATACAGATTTAACAATGTGATTGGCTAGTGTAAGGGGAGATAGATTCTAGTCAGAGGTGCTTGTTCATTGCCAGTCCCTATGATGGAGACACACAGAGTGAAGTAGTCTGTGCTTGGCAGCTTTTACAGTCGCCTCATAACATAACTTGTCTCCTGGAATTCAGGAATGATTATGAAATCTTTCCTCATTGAGCGTGTGTGTGGGGGATTCTGGATTGATGGAGATGCCACTTCTGAGTTTGGTTACTATGTATCTATGGTTTTCACCTTTTGCATCCTCTTACTTTCCCACTTGCTCTAATGGAATACAGCATAGAAGAATAAAATACACAGAGGAATGACAGCCTCTCAGAAAACCTCAGAAAGATATTTTCACCTGTGCTGTAATAAACTGAGATGTCTGGAGGTCAGTTTTTTAAATATTTATTTATTTATTCCCTTTTGTTGCCCTTGTTTTATTGTTGTAGTTATTATTGTTGTTACTGACATCGCTATTGTTGGATAGGACAGAGACATGGAAAGAGGAGGGGAAGACAGAGAGGGGGAGAGAAAAATAGACACCTGCAGACCTGCTTCACAACCTGTGAAACGACGCCCCTGCAGGTGGGGAGCCAGGAGCTCAAACCGGGATCCTTCTGCAGGCCCTTGCACTTCATGCCACCTGTGCTTAGCCAGCTGCGCTACCACCTGACTCCCTAGAGGTCAGTTTTAATGTCTTCTTCTTCTACTCCAGATTACAGTAAACCTAAGGATGTATAGACACTGAGCACCTCTGAATGGAGTCTCATGTGACTGGGAGGGAGCCCAAGGGAATCTATATCTTCTGGGACAGACCTGGCACTTGGTTACCTTTTTAGAATATCACTGCAAGTATGCTTGAGGTTAGAGGTTTGGGAGGCATTCAGTGGTCCAGTTACTTCCCCAAACTATTTTCCAGAGAGGGCATTTCAGGAAGTGTACATGAAGCAAAAGTTTCCCCCAAATGGTGAGACCTCTGCACAATTATGTTCATAGCAGCACAATTTGTGATAGCTCAAGCTTGGAAACAGTCCAAATGTCCAGTGACAGATGAATGGCTAAGCAAGTTGTGGTACAAAGTCATTTCCTTTGCCATATCTTGGACACAATTTGAAGCTACCATCATATTGAATGAGATAATCCAGAAATGTTGTTTTTGCTGGGCTATGTTGTTTTCGCCGGGCTGGCTTCACGGGCGGGTAACAGATGACCAGGGACTCATGGTTGAGCTGTAGGCAGTATCTCTTTATTCATGCAGGACGCAGCACAATCTAAGCCGAGCTAAGCTAAACTAAAACTAAAACGAACAATGTTGTCTTTATATATACTTCTCAAGTAGGGTGTGAGCAGGATGTGACATACAGAGGGTGGAGAGAAAAGTGACTGGTGAAAATCAGAGTGTGACAAGGAGAGGATCAGGGTGTGACAAGGAGAGGGGGTGGAGCAGGTGAGAATTCTACCACTAAACCACCAATGCCCTGGAGGGAGTGTGGTGCTTTATGTAAATGTAAAAGTGATTTATGTAAATAGACCAAAGCTTTGAACAAATCAATCCCTATATAGGCACATGGTTAAGCAGAAGCCAGGGGGAGCTGGCATACTACCCAACACAGAAAGAGAATGATGAGTACAGGATGATCTCACTCATAGGTGGGACTTTTGAAGCAAGGACATTAAGGGGAAACATAAGGTGAAACTTGGACTGGGTGTGGTGCATAGTACCAAAGCAAAGGACTCTGGGGAAGAGGGAGAGGGAAGGGTTAGAGAGACTCTGGGATTCTGGTGTATGAGGAGGGAAAAGGACCTAGGACAATGGAGAGAGTTTCTTGCAGATATCTGTCATGGGGAGATGTGCATATGTGTTAGCACCTTTCCAGTAAGCCATTAACTTCCTAGTAATGTATATTTTAAAAAGAAGAAAAAAAACTAGAATCATTCAGTGACTCCACAGATTATATCAGGAAGTTATTTGGTTGGGGAGGAAGCCAATTGTGAGAAGAGAAGTTCAGAAGGAATAGTTGCTTATTGTTTCTTGCCCCAGGGCAGGGTTTTCTTTAAGTCTCCGTGGACACTTAGAATTACTTTTTTGTTGGTTCTTCAATCTTTTCCTATCTCCACCCTCCCATACTGCCCTCTTCCACCCAGCCCTCTGTCCCAGGCCCACATTACAACATCCATTTGAAACCTTTAGGGCATTTTTTTAAATTAGTGACTTAATAATAATTAATAAGATTGTAGGATAACAGGGGTACAATTCCATAAATTTCTAACACCAGAGTTCTGTATCCCATCCCCTCCACTGGCAGTTTCCCTATTCTTTTTTTTTAAATTTTTATTTATAAAATGGAAGCATTGACAAAAACCATAGGATAAGAGGGGTACAACTCCACACTATTCCCACCACCAGAACTCCATATCCCATTCCCTCCCCTGATAGCTTTCCTATTTTTTATCCCTCTGGGATTATGGACCCAGGGTCATTGTGGAGATGCAAAAGGTGCTTCTGTAATTGTTTCCCCACTGAATATGGGCATTGACAGGTCAATCCATACCCCAGCCTATCTCTCTCTTTCCCTAGTGGGGCAGGGCTCTGGGGAAGCAGGGCACTAGGACACATTGGTGGGGTTGTCTATCCTTCTGGGAGTATGGACCAAAGATATTTTAAGGGTGCAGAAGGTGGGAATTCTGGCTTCTGTAATTGCTTTTCTGCTGGACATGGGCATTGACAGGTTGATCCATGTCCTAACCTGTCTCTATTTTTCCCTAATGGGATAGGGAGGGCTCTGGGGAGATGAGGTTCTAGGACACATTGGTAAGGGTAGTTTTCATTGACACATACATTCTATTTATTCAGAAAGAGTTGTGAAGGACTTCCATAGCACAGGAGAGACTTTGTCTTTGTTCTCTCAAAGGCAGAATTCCTTATGTAGCTGCCTGACACCTTTAGCTTGAGAGGCTAGTGTTTGTAGAGAAGCAGGGAGTGGAAAAAATCTCCCTTTCTCTGTACCTCCCCTCCTTTCTGACTTGAGTAGCAGTCAGGAGAGATGGAGTTGGGATCTGAGCTGACAGTAGGTGGGGCCCAGTCCAGACAGCTCTGTATGCAGACGAGGAGGAAATAAATGTTCTTAGTCTCATTATGTGAGAAAGATTCCTCATGTATGTTTGTGCTTTCAAAGGGGTGGTGGGTAAGGGCAGAAAAATCTGAGAAGAGGGACAGGTATTGTGTCTGATTTTCAAGGTTACCTGTTGAGACAGCACTGTTGCTCCCACATAGGCCAGAAAAGCAATTCCTTTCCGATAGCTTTATAATGAAGAAGAAAGCCTCTTTTGTTAACAGTGCCTTGTATTTATCTCACGTCCTACTCTAGAGAAAATGCAAGTGCTTCAGAGATTTTTATCTTTATAAAGAGCTGATGAGTAGTGGTGTTGAAGACCTTCTGGTGAACCCAGTCCTTCTGTCCCTAACCCAATCATTCTGTCTTCCTTCCCGTTTTGTCCTGGTTATGGTGACAGACATGGAAGGGTGTACGGTTACCCTTGCCAAGGGCACTACATACCAGGTGCACTAGAGCCCACTTCTACCCAGGATGATTCACTCACCTTTTTTCTCAAGTGCCTTCCCAGAGCCTGCTTCAGCAGTCTTAAATTTGATGAAAATTTCTCAATTCTTTTTAATAAAACCCCTTAATTTGAGACCTGTAAAAATAATGGATCCTCTAAGTTCATGAATGTCTAGGACTAGAAATTAAGTAGTTCTCTCTCTCTCTCTCTCTCTCCTTTAGAAATACATAGATTCTTGCAGCTTATCATCTTTGTTATTTCTTCCTCTCATTTTTTATAGACCTTACACTCTGCTTATTTTAGATCCATGTGCTCTCAAAGGCAACCTTGACAATCAAGGGTTCAGGTTCAGGGAAGGCAATTCCCTTATTCTGGTTATCCCCAGGGGATGTCCATTAACTAAGCTTTGAGCTTCTACTGCTGTCCATCCATTCCTGATGGCAGGGAGGGCTTTCTCCTCCACAGATCCTGCTGGAATGGGGGCATAGAGCCCTGTGGTTTATTTCCCTTATTGTTTACCCCTCTGCGAATATGAACCACAATTCTTTTGGGGGTGCAGAAGGTGGGAGGTCTGGCTTCTGGCATTGATTCTGCACTGGACATGGGCATTGCCAGATCATTCCCTTACCTCCAGATTGTTTCTATCTTTCCCTAGTGGGACAAGACTCTGGGGAGATGAGGTTCCAAGAAGCATTGGTGAGATCATCTGTCCAAGGAAGTCAGGATGGAATCATAGTAGCATCTGGAACTTGGTGGCTGAAATGTAGTAAAATAGAAAGCAGGAAAAATAGCTTAATAAACAGGTACCATAAAGTAGGAATAGAACAGATGAAAGTAGGGACCTTATGGTGGAAGAAATCTAGGAACTCGGAATGCTCCTAGGAATCTGTGTCTTGGTAATCTTTGCTTGAGCTTGATAGCTAACTTGGGGATGGGCTAGAAATATTGTCTGGGAAGATTGTGTCAGAGTTTTGAGTAGAACTAGAAAGCAGGATTAGAGCAGAGATTTGCTAGCAAACTTGAAGAAAATATATAAATGCTATCTCCCAGAACCTTTTCTGAAGTTGCCCTGTCTCCTGTGATCCATTTTAGCAATGAGCAAGAGCATTGCTGCAGCATGACAGCTGTGGAACCCATGTTGAGGTGTTTGGACAGAAACACCTTCTAATCCACGATTAAGTCCTTCAGTTTGTGTTCTCATAACATTAACCATAATGAACTCTTCACATACCAATGTCAGTTTAATATGCCGCTTCCCTAGGAAGGGCCAAGCAATTTAGCGCTAATTAATGATGACTTATTGCAAATTATGTTACTGACTTCCTGATGCTCTGGGGTGACACACACCTCTTTCAGATGAAACCATAACATTATTACTTAGCAGTCACACAGCACTTGGCAAGCTCTAAACACTTGGTAATTGAGTTAGCGGCATCTGTCCCTGGTGCTGATGTCACAACACAGGTTAGGAGTGGTGTTCACACTTGGAGTTCATTTTATTTATTTAATTTTTTTTAACTAGGGTACTTCATATAATTGACCCAAACAGAACATTTGAACACTGAGGAGTCAACAATAAGCATGATAAATACTTCATTACAGTGAATCTAAGAGACAGATGATTTTTTATTTTTTTATGTTTAAAAGGAAACATTGATAAAACCAATTGGATAAGAGGGGTACAGCTTTACACAATTCCCACCACCAGACTTCCATATACTATCCCCTCCACTAATAGCTTTCCTATTTTTTAAAAATTTCTTTATTGGGGAATTAATGTTTTACATTTGACAGTAAATAGAATAGTTTGTACATGCATAACATTTCTCAGTTTTCCATATAACAATACAACCCCCACTAGGTCCTCTGAAGGACCTGTATTCTCCCCCCCACACACACCCCAGAGTCTTTTTCCTATTCTTTAACCCTCAGGGAATATGGACCCAGGGTCATTGTGAAATGCAGAAGGTGGAAGGTCTGGCTTCTGTAATTGTTTTCCCGCTGAACATGGGCTTGACAGGGGGATCCATGCTCCCATCCTGTCTCTTTCTTTCCCTAGTGGGGAAAGGCTCTGGGGAAGTAGAACTCCAAGGCACATTGATGGGGTTGTCTGTCCAGGGAAATCTGGTCACATACTGCTAGCAACTGGAACATGGTGACTGAAAAGAGAGTTAACATACAAAGCCAAACAAATTGTTGAACAATCATGGACCTAAAGGCTGGAATAGTGCAGATGAAGTGTTGGGGGGTCCTCCATTTTGTAGGTAGCTAGTAGGCATATTTTAGTTATATTTCAAAGGACCCGTAGCTGTACTAGTGTTTTTTTTTCCTGAGCCTGAAATATGATATACAGGTGGATCCTAATTACTGTCTGGGGATATGATGTCATAACTGGGAAAATGACCAGAAAGCTGAATCAGGGAAGAGAGTAGCTCCATAATATGGGAAAGGGGTATAAATATTACTGTAAACCCCATCGATTTGATGTGATCTGGGGCCCATATTCAGCTTAGGAGCCTGTGTGACCTCTGCATCCCTGTTGATCTGAGCTCACATTCTGTGGTCATGTGTAGGAACATTCCAGGCTGCCCCAATACTGACCCATCTTCCTCAGGTATAGCATAAAGTATGTTGTCCAGCCTCCTTTTGGAGGATGGAACATTCTCTACCATTGTTGATCCAAGTTGAGGGCAAGGTCCTATGGGGGCCCACAAAGGGGTCTATTTTGTTGTTCCTGAGAGAAATGATTAGTAACAATGGAGAGAGGGATTTATTTGAGTTCTAGGCCCATCTTGTCTGTTTGAGACTCTCAGGACTCCTCGATTAGGGCCCCAGATGATGGGGTGGCCTGATAGTGACTAAAGAGTCATCATTAAAGTATGCCAGTCTCTTGCCCTTATTTGGAGTGAGTGAGAGAACTGTAATAGGAAGTAGGTGAGATGGGTATCTAAGTCTAAGTGGACACTATTTCATTATGAACTTGATACTGACTCACTACAGACTATTGTGTATTTTTGCTTTCAGGTATATATTTTGCCCTAATTTATGGATACATGTGATCATGTGCTCTATCTTATGGGACCTGGCCTATATATAGGTTTTGGGACTTTGTAAGGAAGTGAACCTCCTTGAATGGAATTAGAGAATACCATGAAAGAAAAGTTCTCACCCAAGTGATGAGGTTGGTTGTCACTCCATGCCTGATGTCTCTGTACACAGTCTGAGGTGAAGCATGCTGAGATGGTACTCGTTGCATTGATTAGGTTGGAATTGCTGGATGCAATATTGTTTGGCCTGACTTGATAGAAGCATGCAGGGAAGTGAGCCCCACCCCAGAGGTTCCAGGATTGGGAGAAACATAGGTTCTATAGAGGAAGCAGGAGGTTCCTGCTGTCATAGGGTTTAAGAAGACAATAGATAGTTATTGCAATAATCACATTGTTTGGCAATTGGGTTAACTTTGAAAAATCCCTTTGTTAAGATTTGCTGTATCATACACACCCTCACCATATTTTATGTCCTTTGACATTATTTGCATATAGCTATGCCACTGGTTGCTTTTGTTCTCCCTGGACTAAGCTTTTAAGAGAGTCAACATATCAAAGACTCCACCTATGTATTAAAAAGACTCAGTCTGTGCTTTAAAAAGTTTGAGACATTCGATCAATTTTTCCCCTTTCATATTACTTAAATAGTGATTTATATGACTACAAATTAATAGAAGTGTGCATAAACACCATTCCCACCACCAAAAGACTGTGTCCCACTCCCTCGCATCCCCACCCACCCCGTGAAGCTAAACATCCACCCTCATCCTCCACCCAGGGTTTTTCCTGTGGTGCCCTACTACAAATTTAGTCAAATCCTGCTTTGAGTTTCCCTTTCTTTTCTTCTTTCTCAACTTCTGTTTATGAGTTGGATCATCCCTTACTCATTTTTATCTTTCTGACTTAGCTCACTTAACATAATTCCTTCTAGCTCCAACCAAGATGGGTCAGAGAAGGTGGGTTCTTTGTTCTTAATAGCCGCGTAGTATTCCATTGTGTATATATACCACAGCTTTCTCAGCCATTCATCTCTTGTTGGGCACCTGGGTTCCTTCCACGTTTTAGCTATTATGAATTGTGCTGCTATGAACATAGGTGTACACATATCTTTTTGGCTGGGTATTATGGAATCCTTGGGGTATATCCCCAGGAGAGGAATTACTGGATCATATGGAAGGTCTATGTCTAGCCTTATGAGAGTTCTCCAGACTGCTCTCCAGAGAGGCTGGACCAATTTACATTCCCACCAGCAGTGTAGAAAGGTTCCTCTGTACCCACAGCCTCTCCAACATTTGTTGCTGCTGTGCTTTTTGATGTATGCCATTCTCACAGGAGTGAGGTGGTATCTCAATGTTGTCTTTATTTGCATCTCTCTGACAATCAGCGACCTGGAACAGTTTTTCATATGTTTGTTAGCCTTTTGGATCTCCTCTGAAGTGAATGTCTTGTTTATATCTTCTGCCCATTTTTGGATGGGGTCATTTACTTTTTTGGTGCTAAGTTTGCTGAGCTCTTTGTATATTTCGGTGATTAGTCTCTTGTCTGATGTATGGCATGTGAAGATCTTCTCCCATTCTGTGAGGGGTCTTTTTGTTTGTATGATAGTTTCTTTGGCTGTGCAGAAGCTTTTCAATTTGATGTAGTCCCACTGTTTTTTTTCTGCTTTAGTCTTCCTTGCAGTTGGGTTTGTTTCATCAAAGATGTCCTTGAGGTTTAGATGGGAAAGTGTTCTACCATTGTTTTCCTGTCAGTATTTGATAGTTTCTGGTCTAACATGCAGGTCCTTAATCCATTTGGAGTTGACTTTTGTTTCTGGTGAGATAAGGTGGTTCAGTTTCATTCTTCTGCATGTTTCAACCCAGTTTTCCCAGAACCATTTATTGAAGAGAGCCTCATTCCTCCATTTAATACTTTGGACTCCCTTATCAAAGATTAGATGTCCATAGTTGTGAAGGATTGTTCTGGGATTTTTTTGTTCAGTTTTGTTCCTCTAGTCTGTATGCCTACTTTTGTTCCAGTACTAGGCTGTTTTGATGATGATGGCCTTATAATATAGTTTGAGATTTGGGAGTGTGATGCCTCCATTTATGTTTCTTTTCCTCAAGATGGTTTTGGCAATTCTAGGTGTTTTCTGGTTCCAGATAAATGACTGTAGTTTTTGTTCTATTCTCTTAAAGAAGCTTGGTGGAGCTTTAATATGGATGAGAAAATAGACTTAAGGTGCTGGATGGTGGTGCACTTGGTTGAATGCACATGCTCCAGTGCACAAGGACCCAGTTTTTATCCTGCAGCCCCTACCTGCAAGGAGAAAGCTTTTCAAGTGGTGAAGCAGTGTTGTAGGTGTTTCTCTGTCCCTCTCACTCTCTCTCCCCTCCTCTCCTCTTGATTTCTGGCTGTCTCTATTAAGAAAATAAATAAGATAATAAAATTAATAAAAATAGACTTAGAAGGCTAAGGCAGGGTTAGTAAGAGAGCTTACTTGATAACGTGTGTGCTTTACCAGGTACTTCATCACTTGGCCCAATAGACTTACTTGGAAGAGTGTCTGCTTTGCCACATGCACTGCTCAGGTTTGAGTTCAGCCCCTATGGAACTAGGGGATGCTTTGCTTTGGTTCTGACATGTCTTTCCCTCTGTCTGTCTCTCTACATCTTTCTCTCTCTTTTTTAATTCCCCTATTTTTTTCTTTAATTGAATAAGGCAAAGAGAAGTTGAGAAGGTAAAGACAGACACCACAGACCTGCTTTACTGCTCATGAAGCCTCTCCTCTCTGCAGGCTGCAAGCGGGGAGCTTGAACCAGGTCCTTATGCTTGGTAATATATGCACTTAATTGGATGCACCACTGTCCATCCTCCTTCTTTTTTTTTTTTTTTAAGAATTTTATGGGTGGAGGTAGTGGTTTACAGTACAGTAATTGACACATGGTCACCGTTTCTCATCTCTCTGTGAAAGTTCTCTGCAGGACACTCACTTACAGCCTAGGTCTTTTGTATCATCATGTCAGGACTCCAAAGCTTTCTTCAGTCCTTTCTTCCTTTTCCTTTCCCAGAATTATTATTATTTTTTTGATGTAATGGACCATGCCCAGTCCAAGTTTCACTTTGTGCTCCTCCTCCCTGTTTCTATTTATTAATACCCACTTATAAGTGTGATTATTTGGTATTTGTCCGTCCCTTTTTGACTGGTCTTACTTAATATGCTGTCTTCAAGTTCCAACCAGGATGAAACAAAGGAGATAACTTTATCATTTTTAACACTTGAGTAGCATCCCACCATCACACACAGAATTTTAAACTTATCAAATTCATAAGATGAAGGAATAGCATTATAACTGTCAGAGACTGGAAATCCCTTGGGGGCTGGAGTTTATAAGGTGTTCAGTGGAGATGGGTACCTGGGAAACACAAAACTACAGGTTAGCTCCAATGGGAATTTTAAGGTTCATTTATTTATAGAGATAAGGAGAGAGAGAGAGAGAGAGAGAGAGAGAGAGGGAGAGAGAGAGAGAGAGATTGAGAAATCAGAGAAGTGCTTCAGTAAATGTGGTGCCAAGGACCCAACCTAGGGCTTGACACATGCAAATCTTGCTTTCTTCTGGTTCATCTACCTCTTGTATGTTCTTTCAGGCATTTTAAACACCCAGAGAAAACTAAAGTGAGAATCTGCTGTGACACAAGATCTTTAGCTATGAGAAGAGGTGTAAAGTGTTGACAGCTAATGATAAAGTGGGCCTCTGAGATAGCAGAGAGATCACAAAGGAAAAATAAGCCACAAATTCTGATCATATTAGTGATAAATATGATAAATCCTGTATGTTTTCCAGTCATCAGTGTAAGACATCTCAGTTTTTCTTTGTCCAAATTCAACTATAAAGGGGGATATTTCCTTGTACCATGGACATTAAAATCAGTGTTGCCAGGCTGGGATGTGACAGACTCAATAGAGCACATATAATGCACAAGGACCTGGGTTACAATGCACAAGGACCTGGGTTTAAACTCCTGGCCCCAAGCTATAGGGAGAAAGCTTCAGGAGCAGTGAAACAGTACTGCAGGTATCTTTCTTTCTCTCCTTTCTCTCTTCTTTTCTCTTGTTTCATCTCTGCCTCTATCAAGTATTCCATACAAAACATTAATTCCATTAAAAAACAAAATCAAATCAATGTTGCTAGACCTTTTCTGTAACTTGGAGTTGAGATAGGAACTCACTATGTTATTTATTTATTTATTTATTTATTTGGATAGAAGAAGTTCAAAAATGAGGAGATGGCCAACAAACCAAACTTCTCAGGACAAGGAGGGAAAGGAGGGTGAAGAGAAATCTTTGGTTATGCAATTCAGGATCCTTTTCTGTTTCTTCTGTAACCTCTGTCACCTGCCTCCTGATGTTGCCCTTTTGTGCTGGGCACATTATATAGTCTGAAATATTAAATGCGTCCATTTGAAACAATGTTTCAAATGATAAGGAAATGTTTTAAATGATAAGGAAAGGGGAAATGAGATTCCCCTCTGGCCAGAAAAAGGGCAATCTTCACTCTGCTTGGGAGGAAGATAAGCCCAGTCGATTTGTGGAGATGATGTCAAAATTAAATTATTTCTCCAGAAATATATATATTCAATCTGTATTTCTTTGAAGAAGTGCTATTACCATCTTTCCTTTGTCTCTGCTGTGTAGAAAAGTCCAGGACCTTAATTAATCCCTGCTCTTGACTGTATTGGTTCATTTCTGTTCTGTCTTTGTCCTGCATGCCAACCCCATTTTAAAATACTGAAATTGCCTCCTGCAGCATACAACTAAGAATTCATTTTAAGCTCAAGTATGAGTAGAACTCACGTCAGACACATTTTGCTATTACTCCTCTATGTATATATCAGAATCTTTTGATGTAACCCATGCAGAGTGGTGACACATTCAGATCAGATTAGCAATTTGCACCTTCTTGAAGGGCTTAGCAGAGCAACTCTGGTCTGTTGTTTTAAAAAGAAATTCCTTGTTATCTGTCAGGAAATGTTGCCTTGTTTGCATTTAGGGCTGTGTCTCTGGGCTAGTAATGTTGAGAAATCAATTCAAATCTCAGAGAGGCTGATGGTGTTCCAAATATCAGGTTTACCTTGGAGAGAAGGTTATACCCTTGATTTTACCTTTGCTGTTTTTTTTAAATATAATTTTTATTTATAAAAAGGAAACACTGACAAAAACCATAAGATAAGAGGGGTACAACACCACACAATTCCCACCACCAGAATTCCGTATACCATCCTCCCCCTTCTCTAATAGCTTTCCTATTCTTTAACCCTCTGGGAGCATGGACCCAGGGACATTATGGAGTGCAGAAGGTGGAAGGTCTGGCTTCTGTAATTGCTTCCCCCATGAACATGGGCATTGAAAGGTCGATCCATACTATCAGCCTCTCTCTCTCTTTCCTTGGTGGAGCAGAGCTCTGGGGAAGCAGGGCTCCAGGACATATTAGGGGGTCGTCTGCCCAGGGAAGTCCAGTTGGCATCATGGTAACATCTGGAACCTGGTGGCTGAAAGAAGAGTTAACATATAAAGCCAACCAAATTGTTCACTAATCATGAACCTAAAGGCTGGCATAGGTCAGATGAAGAGTTGGGAGGGGGGTGTCTCCATTTTGTATATAGTTAGTAGGATTATATTAGTTATATTCCAAAGTGCCCATGACTATACTAGTGTTTTTTGTTCTTTTTTCTTTCTGAGCCTGATATCTAATATGCAGGTGGACCCAAGTTATTGTCTGGGGAGATGATATCATAGCTGGAAGAAGGACCAGAAAGCTGGATCACAGAAGAGAGTAGCTCCCAAATATGGGAAAGGTGTATAAATGTTGTTGACTGTAAACTCCATCGATTTGATGTGATTTGGGACTCATATTCAGCATAGAAGCCTATGTGACCTCTGTATCCTTGTAGATCTGAGCTCACATTCTGTTGTCATGAATAGGAACATTCCAAGTTGCCCCAGTTTCAGAAGCCATCTTCCTCATGTGGAACATAGAGTATGTTATCCAGCCTCCCTTTGGAGGATGGAACATTTTCTACTGTTGTTGGTCCACATTGAAGGCAATGTCCTATGGGGCCTGTGGGGGCTGGTTCTCCTCTGTGTGTCAGCCAGCAATCTGGAGGAGGGGGAGACGGGCCACCCTGGGTGTCCTGGGGAGACTGCTGATGAGAGGGAGCACATGGAGAAGACACACCTCTGGGAGAGTTTCAGGGAGACAGTTCATTTACTGGGTATACAAGCAAGCAGATATACTCAAGGGTTAAGAAGAGGTTAATGTAATCATTAAGCCACACACAATGCAGGGTTAAATCTTGACCTATCAGGTGTTTGTTCCTTACTGGGAAGTTACTGTATAAGGTCTGGTGATGAGCTCACCATGCATAGGCAGGCTTCTCTCTAAAGGTGAATTACAAGCACCTCAGGACAGGGGGCAAGAGGGTAGTTAAGCAAAACCAGGATATTTGCAGTGGATTTCAGTTGGCCATATGTGGTAATTTATGGCCTTTGTTCAAAAGGAACCAGGAAGTATGTACAAGAAAGTTCCCAGTCTGGGAAATTCCTTCCATCTTAAGGTCATGGCTCAAGTGGGGACCTGTCTATCACCCCTCCTGTGAGGAGGGGCCTTGGGGTTGACCCTTTCAGACTCTTGTGGAGATAATGGCCTGGTTTCCCAGACAGTGGGCCTTTCCCCACATGTCCCTACAGAGGCCCACAGAGGGTTCTATTATGTTGTTCCTGATAGAGATGACCAGTAGCAATGGAGAGAGGGATTTATTCGAGGTCTAGGCCCATTTTGTATGATAGAGCTGTCGGCTTTCTGGCGGGGTGATCTCCAGCAGGAAGGCAACCAACCAGTTCTCTCTTGCTCACTCAAGGGACGAAACGAAGCAAAGACACCGGGGAGACTAAAGTGCACTCAGATCTCTTTTATTGGCAGATGGACATGGGTTTAAATATAAAATCAAACAAAGAACATATTTCAAACATGTCAGGAATTACAGGTTTCTTAAAGGTCAGCTTGCCCCTATGGTAGGGGGCTGGCATGACAGGAATTGATGAGATACATAAAGGTTAAGACAATTATTCTCCACGATGCAAGCAACTTAATTATCCAAAGGTATTTGAGAGAAACATAGAGGTTAAGTCAGCAGGGTGAGATAGGGTAAAGATAAACAGAGCATGGTAGGTATCAAAGCTATAAGGAAATAAAGTTTGGTGCTTCACTGACTGTTGTCAGAGAGGTGTGTGATGGAGTATGCTTTATCTAGTGATCAGAAGTGGGGTGGTTGTGTGAACTCTGGATGATTATGTGAACTTGAATGAACCGTGAGGCAGGCATCCATGTGGCCTGCAGTTAATGGAGAAGGGTATTGAGGTTTCTGTGTGCTTGAGAGTCAAGAAGGGAAGAACTTAGTCTGAGAGATGGTTTCTCCCCTTTGCTCACCTTGGTTGAGAGAGACTAACAAGAGGGTACTTCTCAGACCTCCATCCAAGGATGGGGGGAATTCTTCCCAAGCTCTATCAAGCTTACACATAGCCCCAACATACAGCAAATCCTAACAAAGGGATTTTCAAAGTTAACCAATTGCAAAATAATTTGATTACAGCAATAGCTATCTATTGCCTTCTTAAACCCTAAGATAGTAGGAATCTCTCGCTTCCTCTGTAAAGCATATATTTCTCCCATTCATAGAACCTCTAGGGTGGGGCTCACTTTCCTGCATGCTTCTTTCAATTCATACCAAATGATATTGCATCTACTGATGTCAACCTAGTCAATGTACTACCACTGTGCTATCTCCTTGGCCCACCCCTGGGGGAACTTTTGGAAGTTCTCTTGCTCAGGTTGAGTCTTAATCCAATTAGCCTTTCAGAAGGAAATATAGGCTGCAGCTATAAGGATGAGAGTGTGCATGCAGCCAGACCCAAAAGTACTGTTCCCCAAACCAGCAGTGGTTCTCAAATTGTATTCCTTGAACCTGCAATGCCAGTTCCCACCCTCACCCACCCCAAAACTTGTGAGAAGCACTGATTATCCTCTCCTCTGCAGGTGATTCTGACTCAGACATTGTTCCAGGACCCCAGAACTGTGCTTCTCAAATATCGTGGTGCTTATGAATCACCTTGGGATTTTGGCAGAATGTTGAGAGTTTCTGTAAGTCTGGGCTGGGGCTGGAGTTCTTGTGTTGGTGACACAGAGGTTCTCTGCACAAGGATTGTGTCTGAGGAGCCCGAGAGCTCTGCTCCACTAGCCAGATGACTCTGGGAGTGCCTGTGCTCCCTGTAATAGAATCTCCTAGGATGCTAATTTATATGCAAATACCTGGGCCCTGCTCCAGATCCACTGAACTTTAAATCTTCCCAGAGTGGGAACCAGGAGTGGGTGTTTACATAAACACCAAGGATGAATTTTCAAAATGTCCTGGCAAGTTTGAGAACCTGTCTCCCCAAGGGGCCTGATCAAGCTGGCCTGTGGGACTTCTATCACTAATCCCACAGGCTGTGGTTCCAGGCAGGCAGCATCTGAAAAGCAGCTCTTTGGTTTGTAGCCTGAGTGGGGCAATAGTTTATGGCTGTAGCACAGGACTTGCATGCATGAGCTTCCAGGATGACTCCATTGCATCTGTTTATCTCTCTCTTTCTTTTTATCTATTTATCTATCATCTATCACCTATCTGTATTTCTATCTATATCATCTATCTAATCTCTTTTTCATAAAATAGTAAACAAGAAAACAAACAAACAAAAGCAGTAGCACCGTTGCCTATGCTCCTCCAGACTTGAACCATATCTTGCTGTGTCTCCAGGCTGCAGATTCAAGGTTACTTCTCCCTGGTACTGCCCTGTCCACAGACTTTGAGTCCTAAGACTGGATTTGTGGTACTGGTAGTTTGTCTCATCCATTCCCAGCCTACCAGTTCAGCAAGCTTGGCCCTGCTCACAGTCCAATAGTCTCAGCGTGAGCCTGACCTTCCCTGGATGTTTAGTTCTGTGAGGTGTTATCAATGGAAACCACATGCTTGAGCTCAGTGATCTCAGGACAATGGGAGCTCTAGAGCTGAGTTTCAGTTCTGGTCAAAGACAAGTGTCATATAGGTTGTGTGCAGACCTAGCAGCATGCTCTTTATAAGTAGTCAGCTCTGTGTTGGAACAATTTTGTTTGGACACAGATACTCCCAAGTCCATGACCCTGTATATATACTGCTTTCCTATCCCTTGTGTGCTGGGAAATTGTGCAAATGCAGTCACATCTGCCATATTGTCCCCTCAGGCTATTGCTAGTTCCCGTGAGAATTGGGACATTCTCGGAGCACCTGTTCTGCCATGTTGTGCCCTCAGGGAATTGTCTATTCCCCACAATAGTTGCAGTGCTCTGGTTACTCCTCCCCTTTCCCATTCTCAAGGGAGTTATTATCCTACCCTGGAGTGCTATGGTTACTCTTCCCCCTTCCCATTCTTGTGAGAGCTACTCCCATAAAAGCCCTTCTTCTTCTGCACCTCGGTCTCTTGCCGGCTCTTCACTTCGGTGTTTAGACGCAGGAAAGGTTACTGCGTGAGACGGCAATTTTTGCTACCTCCATGTGGCCCAACCTGCTTCTCTCTCACCCAACTCTGAGGTGCCAGCGCAAATAAAGATTTGTGTTCTCTCTTCGCTCCAGATCTCCTCTCTCTCTTCTCCACAGCACAGCATGACACCCAATGTGGCGCCCAATGTGTCCCGCTGGGTGGCCTGGCTTGAGGTCCAGAAAAGTCACCCAGACACAGGTAAGTGGCAGATGCCTGACTCTGAGGCCCCGCGTTTCCCCCCACCATGGGATTTTTTCCGCTTTATGAGGAGGCGTCCCAGACATTATATCCTTTTCTCATGGGGCAGGCTCTCGATCTCAGAGATGCTTTAATTGGAGCTACACCGTGGGTTCTCTTGGCTATATTTGCAACATTCAGGATATGTATAAGGCATCCTGCCAAAAGGTTAATAGATCTTGAGGCTGAGAGTTTGAAACTGGAATTCAGCAGGCAGAAGCCAAGTTTCCAACCGGTTATTTTGAACAGGTACACATCTGCGCAATACAAGCATGGGAAAGGTTAACCTCATCCACAGGAGAGGCCTCAGTCCCCATTAACTCCATTCACCAAAAAGCCATTGATATACAAGATTGTTTTTTCTCTGTTCCCTTGCATCCACAAGATTGTAAACATTTTGCCTTCTCTGTTCCTTTTATTAATAACTTTAGCCCTGCTGATAGATTTGAATGGGTGATGCTGCCCCAGGGCATGGCCAATAGCTGGGCATAACAGTATATAAGAAGGACTTATGGGCCAGGTGTAGGTGCACCAGGTTAATCACACATGTCACCATGTGCAAGGATCTCGGTTCAATGCTCCAGTCCCCATCTGCAGAGGGGAAGCTTCGTGAGTGGTGAAGCTTCACAAGTGGTGAAACAAAGTACTGCAGGTGTTTTCCTGTCATCTCCTTCTCTATATTTACCTTTCCACTCAGTTTTTCTCTGTCCTTATCAATAAAGTAACAGGAAAAATGGCTTCCAGAATTGTGAGTTTATTGTGCAGGCTTTGAGCCCCAATGATAACCTTGGTAGCAAAAAAAAAAAAAAAAAAGGACTCAGAAATCACCTCATCTGTCATCCCCTTCATCTTTCCTCACCACTGAGTTCCATCCTTGGCTATGTATTTCTTTAAGTCTTATGAGTTTCTTCTTCTTCTCCTCCTCCTCCTCCTCCTCCTCCTCCTCCTCCTCCTCCTCCTCCTTCTTCTTCTTTTTAAATCAAGTAATTACTTTGGTTTTAAGAATGTGTGTACTTGTGTGTGAGAGAGATGCCAGATATTCTTCCATGTTATGTGGTTCTGGGGATGAACCTAGGACTTCAGGCATGCATGATATGTACTTTGTTGCAGATGTACCTCCCTGACCCTAAAGGGAATTTTTGCTCCTAGAAGCCTCTCTGAAAATCTAAAATGTGAAGATTCTGAGGTTATCTACCCACTTCTGAAATGGGCAGCCCTCATGAAGACCCCAAGGAAAATGTAATAGTTAATACAGATACTGTGTGTTCATTTCTAGACCACTGTAGTAAATCAGATATAACAATAAAATGAGTGGTACAGCATTTTTGGTTCCCCAGTGTGTGTTTATAAAGCTATGGTTATGTCAGGCAATAGTTTACTAAGTGTGCAATAGCAGTATGTCTAAAGGAGCAATATGTGGCCAGGGCTTAAATGGGAGTGACCTGGCTTCTCCTTCTCCTTTTTAAATTTTATCTTTATTTATTTATAGGATATAGACAGTCAGAAATCAAAAGGGAAGAAAGGGATAGAGAGGGTGAGAGACAGAGAGACACCTGCAGCACTGCTTCACCACTTGTGAAGCTTTCTCCTTGCAAGTAGGGACTGGGGGCTTGAACCTGAGTCCTTGCACATTGTAACATGTGCACTCAACCAGGTGCACCACCATCTTGCCCATATTCTTCTCATTCTCCTCCTCCTTCTCCTTCTTTTTCTCCTTCTCTTCCTCTTCCTCCTTCTTCTCCCTCCTCCTCCTGTTTATTTTTTTAATTCTGAACAAGTCCATTAGATAAGAGGGGTATAATTCCACACAATTTACACCACTGGAGTTCTGTTGCCCATCAGCTTCATCGGAAGCTTTCTATTTCTTTATCCCTCTGAGAGTATAGACCCATGATCATTATGGGGTGTAGAAGGTGGAAATTCTGGATTCTACAATTGCTTCTCCACTGGACATGGGCATTCCCAGGACAATCATACTCCCAGCCTGTTCATTGTCAGGTTGTGTTGTGGGGGAGAGAGAAGAGACTGGAGCGGAGGGGGAACACAAATCTTTATTCATGCGGGTGCCTCAGAGTTGGATGAGAGCACAGTGGTTCAGGCCACGTGGAGCTAGCAAAATGGCCACCTTCCGCTATGCATAGCAGCCCTTCTCTGGGTCAGGTTGCGAAGGAGAAAAGGGGATCAAGAGAGATAAATGCAGAAGCAGGAGGGCTTTTATGGGAGAAATTCCAGAAGTGGCAAGTAGGGATGGGACTGGCTAGGAAAGGGGGTGGAGAGAACAAATCACTCTGGGAAGGTAGAAAGCTTCCATAGCAATTGTTGCTAGGGTTTTAGCTCTCCCAGGAATGGGCGATACCCTGAGGGGGCAACATGGTGGATATCTATAAATAAAACTTGCATGGAAATATAATGTTTTGTGGGCCCTGCCAGTGTTCTACCACATTTTCACAATATCCTAACAGTTCATATCTTTCCCAAGTGGGGTAGGACTCTGAGGAGGTAGGGTTCCAGGACACAATGGTGAGGTTGTCTGCCCAGGAAATTCATGTTGTTGTCGTGGTAGCATCTGCAACTTGGCGGCTGAAAAGATTAAGATATAAAGCAGAACAAATTGTTTAATAATCAAGAACCCAAAGGTAAGAATATGACAGGTGAGATTTGGGTTCTCCAAAACTTTTCTTCCTAACTTTTGGGCAAAGTTAGGAAGTCTTTTTTAGCTATATTCCAAGGGCCCCATGACTTCACTAATTCTTGTTTGAGCTGGACAGCTAACATGCAGGTGGGTTAAAAGAATTGTCTGGGGAGATGGTGTCAGAATTAGGAATGAGACTAGGAAGATGGAAGGCAAAAGAGTAACTCCCAAGTATAGAAAACGTATATAAATACCATTAACTGTAAACCACATTGATCTAATCTAGGGGCCATATCCAGCACAGGAGTCCATGTAACCTCTGCATCCCTGTAGATCTGAGCTCGTACTCCATGTTTATAGCTGCACTCCTTACAGGACCAGTCTTCCTTTCATGGCAGAGAATGTTGACCCAACCTCCCTTCTGAGAGTGGGGCAGTCCCTACCAATGAGGGCAAAGTCCTGCAGAGGTTCACAAGTGGGTCCATGATGCTGTTTCTAATGTAGATGACTAGCGATTATGGAGAGAGGTATCTATTAGAGGTCTAGGCCCATCATATCTATGTGGGAATGCTAGGATTCCCTGAGTAGGGCTTCAGATGATGGGGTGGTCTGGTAATGACTAAGAAAGCCATCAATGAAGTATGGTGACCTGGCTTCTTTCTCCATTATCTGACTTACTAGATATCATAGGGAATAAACATATCTTCATGAGGCATAAACAATGTGTGCACTTCAGTTAATGCAGCACAGGGATAGGAAGTGAACATAGGCTATTGAAAAACTAGAACTGATAACCTATTAAAGGTAGTCACAAGTCTGATTTGCAAAACAAAAACACAAAACTGAAAACATGCAAAACCCCATTAAATCACAATCTGTGAAGTGTAGTGAAGTGAGAGACAGCAAAATAGCTACTTCCTAACTATGCAGAGAAAAGGAGTTAGGAGAAAGCCTAGTACAAAGTAAAGTGTCCTTCAGTGTTAGAAGGTAGTTGTAGATAAGGTAAAACAGTGATGATGTTTTTTTGGAGGTGGGGGAAGAGCATTATCTGAATTTCTTCTAGATCATTGCTATCTGTGATATCAGATAAATATCTCTTTTTTCTTTGTCAGGGCTTCAGCACTCTGCAGTGACTTTTTTCAGACAGAAAGAGAAACTGAAAGAGAATTTGGGGAAGATATTTCAGCTCCTCAGCTTCCTTGAGTGCAGTGGTGCTTGAACTTAGTTTGCACACATTGGAAAGTGGGTACTATACCCACATGAGTTTTTTTCCCTATTCCTAGGTGACTGTGATCCTCAAAGAGTTAGGGCAAGGGGACGGATAATAAAATAATAAGAAAACATTCTTCCCATCCTGAGGGATGAAGAGCTATGAAAACCATGCCTGGATTAGTAACATGTGCTTGTCTAGGGATTGTACTTGACAGATGAACAATTATGATCACTGATTTTACCTGAATTACAATGACTCCCAGCAGAGCCACTGAAAACATCTCTACAGAGCTGAGTGGTAGCCCTTTATGACTGTGCACCAGCCAGCTGCCAAGCCTTCACATCTAAGGTCTCTGATGGAATAATAGTCATTAAAAAGCCATTTCTCTGGCTTGGGTCCACATCTCCTTAATAAAGCACATTGAGCCAGACAGGACAAATGACATATCCCAGGCATGTCTGCAATGGGGCTTCCTCCCTTGCCCCACCTGAAAAGCAAAGGCCCACAGATCCCGTCTGCTAGGCCTCTGCTTATTCTTCTCTGAGCTTAAATGTTCTGGTTTCTGGCTTCAAAGCTGCCCTGTGAGGTCCTTTCTGACCAATTTCAAAGTTGGTGCTATTCATGCTGAAAAAAATATGTCAAACCCAAGATAGGGATCAGTGCCTACACACACCTTTGTCAAAACCAGGACACTTTATATATTTTCTGTACTTTGTAATTGAGAGTATCTGTTCAAAAACAAGCTTGCCAGGGGGTTGAAGAGATGAAGGGATAAAGTGTAGGGAGAGCTCAGGATTTCTAGAGCAGTGGAACTCTTCTGTGTGATGATACAGTGAGGGATATATGTCATTGTATACTTGCTGGAAACTTCACAGACTGTTCCACTTTGAGAATGAATCCCATCAATGCAAATCGAAAACAGAATGGAGAATTCTTAAATAAAGCAAAATGAGAATACCTTATGATCCAATAATGCCACTCTTAAGCATGTACCCTAAGGGCATAAAACACTAATTTGAAGGGAAATATTCATCCCTATTATTCACAGTAGGCAAGGGCTGGAAGCAATCTACATACTCATTAACAGACAATTGGGTACAAAAACCAAGGGATATATTGTCTAGTAAATACTACTCTGCAATAAAAAAAAATTTACGATATTGTCTCCTCCCAGCTAAAAATGGATAGAGCTGGAGGTGATTATGTTTAGCAAAATGAGGAAGTGAAAGACAATTACTTCATGGCTTCATACATATGTGAAATATAAATATCTAAAGTGAGAAAATTTGAAAAAGTAAGCACTGTATCAGTTACTGGGGTGAGAGGGGCACAGAATATTGTTGGTGCATGCAGTGTGAATGATTCCCCTGAAGTCTAATTTTAAAAAAAATTTATATTTATTTATTTTCCCTTTTGTTGCCCTTGTTGTTTTTATTTTTTTGTTTTGTTTTTTATTTTGTAGTTATTATTGCTGTTGTTATTGCTGTTGTTGTTAGGATAGAGAGGAATGGAGAGAGGACGGGAAGACAGAGAGGGGAGAGAAAGACAGACATCTGCAGCCCTTCTTCACCGCTTGTGGAGTGACTCCCCTACAGGAGGGGAGCTGGGGGTTTGAACCTGGATCCTTATGCCAGTCCTTGCACTTTGTGCCACATGCACTTAACCCGCTGCACTACCACCTGACTCCCCCTGAAGTCTAAGTTTGTATGCTAACACTACATCACTTGTTTATTTTTTTAAAAAATATTTACTTATTATTGGATAGAGACAGAGAGATATTGACAAGGGTAAAGAAACAAAGGGATATATTGTCTAGTAAATACCACTCTGCAATTAAAAAAAATGATATTGTGTCCTCCCAGGTAAAAATGGATAGACCTGGAGATGATTATGTAAGAAGGAAGGAAGAGAAAGAGAGAGAGAGAGAGAGAGAGAGAGAGAGAGAGGGACCTATAGCCCTGCTTCACCACTTGTGAAGCTTTGCCCTTGGAGATGGGGACCAGGGGCTTGAACCTGTAATGCATGTGCTTAGCCAGGTGCCCCACCACCTGGACCCTTAACATTTCAACACTAATAGAAAATACTATTACCAAGTTCAGTCCTGTTATAAACACCCACATTCAACAGGGAAGCAAGTACAGAAGCCAGACCTTCCACCTTCTGCATTCCATAATGACCCTGGGTCCATACTCCCAGAGGATTATAGAATAAGAAAGCTATTAGAGAAGGGGATGGGATACGGAGTTCTGGTGATGGGAATTGTGTGGAATTGTACCCCTCTTATCCTATAGTCTTGCTAGTGTTTCTATTCTATAAATAACAATTTAAAAAATTTAATAAACTATGTGCCTTGGGTGACAGTGATGTGTCAACACAACTCTGCTGTTTTTTTGTTTTTCTTTCTTTTGACACCTGCAGATCTGCTTCACAGCTTGTGAAGTGACTCGCCTGCAGGTGGGGAGCCAGGGGCTTGAACTAGGATCCTTCAGCCTGTCCTTGAGCTTCGCACCATGTGAACTTAACCCACTGCGCTACCACCCAATTACCTTGTTTTTAAAAATATTTATTTATTTCCTTTTGTTTCCCTTGTTATTTTATTGTTGTTGTCATTATTGTTGTTATTGATGTCATCATTGCTGGGTAGGAAAGAGAAATGGAGAGAGGAGGGAAGACAGAGATGGGGAGAGAAAGATAAGACACCTACAGACCTGCTTCACTGCTTGTGAAGGGGCTCCCCTCCAGGTGGGGAGCTGGGGGCTTGAACCGGATCCCTATGCCAGTCCTTGCACTTTGCGCCACCTGTATTTAACCCAATGTGCTACCGCCTAGCCCCCCACTCTACTGTTTCTAGGCTCATGTTTACCATGTGAGTGGGGAAACTGGTTGAGGTGGAGGTTGTATTTTTGTACAAACAGGGTTGTCTGAATACTCTCAGCATTTTCTGCTCAATTATGATTCCAAACTTGTCACAAATGTAAAGGGCATTAATTCAGCAATAAATTGATGCTATTGTGTTGGCTCAGTACCCAGGAAGTGTTGTGTAAGCCAGGACAGGAAGCCAAGAAGGAAAACAGGCAGCTATGGCAGGTGGTGGAGGCATCAGGGCAAGAGCAGAGATTTAAAGGTAGCACATGCACAAAGACACGATACCTCCTAGGCACATGTTAAAGATTTCATTTTTATGTGACACCAGGGAAATAACTGAAGGCCTTTCATGTGCTGGATACTGCCAAGAGGTATCCCCCCATACCAATTTGGAGAGAGAAGGAGAGGAACCAAAGCATGGCTTCACCAGCCATGGTACTCCCATGGGATGTCAGTGGTCACACCAGGATTTCATGCATAGTAAGGCAGGAATCTACCCACTGAGCTGACTTTTGTTCCCCTTCATATGATAAATTCAAAGTGAGTGCTTGTATTTGCTGACCTCATCTGGGTCATTGTTATTGTGGTCATCATGCCATCATTATTTTATTTGACTCTCTTTGCCACCCCCCCTTTTCTCCCTACATTGCCCTGAGATCTGTATAGGGAGGTAGAATGGGCCTGGAAAAGGGTTTCTGATTCACGTTTTAAACAGTCTTTGCAGAGACTTGAGATCTCATGTGATCCTAGGAGGAGGATATGTGTTTTCTCCTCCAACACCCCCTTTTCAATTTTTACATGTAGAGCAACTGAGGTCAAGTGACTTCCCTAAGACCACTAGTTAGATCCTAAAGGTTAAAACATGTTAATATTGTGCCCACTGGGGCAATGCATGTTTCTTGTGTATCAGCTCTTCTCCCTAAGCTGAGAGCAAGTGCTTCTTAGATGGACCCAGGCACTTCAAGGGGATGTGCTTGTGGATTGAAGCATTTAAAAAAATATATTTATTTATTCCCTTTTGTTGCTCTTGTTGTTTTATTATTGTAGTTATTATTGTTGTTGTTCTTGATGTCATCATTGTTGGATAGGACAGAGAAAAATGGAGAGAGGAGGGAAAGACAGAGAGGGGGAGAGAAAGATAGACACCTGCAGACCTGCTTTACTGCTTGTGAAGTGACTCTCCTGCAGATGGGGAGCTGGGGGTTGGAACCAGGATCCTTGTGCTGGTCATTGCATTTTGTGCCATCTATGCTTAACCCGCTGCGCTACTGCTGGGATAGCCTAAGGGTACTTCTTCCCAAGCAAGTGCTCTCTGGGTTGGAGAGAACTCAACTGGAACCAACCTAGGCTGCTGTGTGGGAGAGGGATCAGGAACTCATGCTGGGCTAGCATTGCAGGAGAGAGACTCTGGGACCCTTGGAGCCAGAAGGCAATTCCAAGCGTGTTTAATCAGAAGAGCAGCTGTATTTATACTCACCAAGTAGGGTGGAAACAGGATGTGATGTAGAGAGGGTGAAGCAAAAAGAGAGTGGTGGAAATCAGGGTGTGACTAGGAGAGGGGGTGGAGCAAAAAGAGAGTGCGGACCCATGAGATTAAACCAATGCCCTGCAGGCAGGGCAGTTCTTAGGTAAATGGCTATGTAAATAGACCCCAGAGTTAAGCAGGGGGAAGCTGGCATACTGCCCAACATCTCCCCCTTTCTTTTTAACTAAAATTATAAAGGTACTTAAACCAATTATAATGGAGTTATCAATTATAGTAAACTTCTAATCTGCTATAAGTTTTGCTTCATAAGTAAGTGAATTACAGCTGTCAAGTCTTCACCTGAAAAAGCGTCTGCTCAAATGGAATCCCTGGAAATCCATTTGGACCCCTGTCCTCTGACATCACCCACAAGATGACATGACTACAACACCCCCCGCCCTGAAACCAATGATGTGACCTGGTATGACCTGAAGAAACAGATTCACAGACTCCAAAGCTCACTCTCTACAGAAAAGCAGAATTCTGGTGGCTGACCTTCCCCATTGAGACAGACATGCAGCATTTCATCCCCTGGCATTTGTTTCATGGTCATCTGCTTTGGACTGACACTTCTATTGGACTTACTGGTACACCTCTTGGACACTTTACAGAACTTTACAGCAGCTTCCCTTTATGCTGCTGGGTTTCTCAAAGACTTACTGCAGCAGTCCATGAACTTTGCAGCCAGCTGCCTTGGAACTCTATAGGTCATGTCCCCTCACCTGCAGGCCCTGTCCCCAGAGGTAGGATACCCCCCTCCTTACTAGGTCATGCCCACAGAGGCAGGAAACGCCCTTTCACCTTCTAGGCCTTGCCCTTTGAGGCAGGAAACGCCCCCCGCAGGCCTCCCCTTGGCATCACACTGGTTCTTGCTGCTCTCTTACTTGTTCCTCCATGTCTTGTGCCAATTATTTTGAAAATGCCTGTATGATATAGGTTTCTGTTCACCCCACACTCCTGATACTATGGCCATTAGTTAAAAAGAAAGGGGGAAATGTTGGTCTGCTTCTAAATTCTGCTTCTAAGACCCCTTCTGTTGCATTGCTTGACATTGTGATCTATTTACATAATCATTGTTTTCATTGATTTAATCCCCACTGGTTCTTGAGCTTTTTCCTTCTCCCCACCCCCTATCCTATGTATATCCTCTTCTGACCTGACACTTCTGCCTCAGGATATATATATATATATATATATATATATATATATATATATATATATATATATATGACAGGATTGTGATTAGAGCTAGCTAGCTTGTACTGCACTCCTCATCAATAAAGATTGAACTGCGTTCCAGCTCAGCCATGAGTCACTGGTCATCTCTCTCCCGCCTGCAAAGCTAGCCAGGCACGCTACCACCCGACTCCCTGATTGAAGCATTTTAATTTTCTTATTTTATTTTTATTTTTTATCATGTTATTGATGAGAGGTTTAGTGGCTTACAGTACAGTTGTTGACACATAGGAACATTTTATAATCATCTCCCTGTGATAGGTGTTTTCAGAACATCTCATCTCCAGCGAGTTCATTTTCCATCATCATGCACCAGGATCTTATACTCCCCTCCCCCCATCTCCTTCCTGCATTTCTTCCCTGGACTCTCTTGCTTTGGTGTAATACACCCTACCCTAAATTGACTATCATCTGTCTACACATTTTTAATGTTATATAATGAATTGCATTCTAATCTGCAAAGTTGTCTCCATCTGGGAGCTGTTCTTCCTGAGGACTATCCTTTATCATGGAGTTTGCGGTCTTTGCCGGGGTACTTTAACTGGGAAGCCAACAGACAGCAAGTCAAAAACATTTGTTAAGGCTGAACTATGTGTGCTATGTTGCCCATAGCAACAGAGACTGAGACTGGTTCTTCTTTGACTTGTTTGTGCGATTGCACTTTATTTGAGAGTTTGCCTGGAGTGGTGATCTTCTATTTTCTTTCCTAGCAGTCCTCTCTCTCTCCTCCTCATCCCCTCCCCTCCCCTCTCCTCCCCCTCCCACACTCCCTCCCCTCCCTCTCCCTCACTCTCCCTCTCCTGCCTCTCCCTCTCTTTCTCTCTCTCTCAGACTTGGCTGGCATGTGGATGTACATCTTTAGCTGCTAGTTTGAGATAAGTGTCTGGATTACTTCCTGGGAGTCTGGACTGGGAGCATTCATGCTAAAATCTCCACGTTAAAAATGAAACTGAGGGGGGTCGGGCGGGGTGGCGCAATGGGTTAAGCCCATGTGGCACAAAGCTCAGGGACTGGTGTAAGGATCCTGGTTCGAGCCCCTGGCTCCCCACCTGCAGTGGAGTCGCTTCACAGGCGGTGAAGCGAGTCTGCAGGTGTCTTATCTTTCTCTCCCCCTCTATGTCTTCCCCTCCTCTCTCCATTTCTCTCTGTCCTATCCAACAACAAACAACATCAACAATGGCAATGGTGATGACCACAACGAGGCTACAACAACAAGGGCAACAAAAAGGCGGAAATATGGCCTTCAGGAGCGGTGGATTTATGGTGCAGGCACCGATCCCAGCAATTACTCTGGAGGAAATAAAAATGAAACTGAGGTATATATGAGGGAAAATGATCACTTGGAGCTGGGGAACTAGGCTCCCTCTAATCTTGCTTTAATCTACCCATGAAGTCACCAGATAACATCCACCAGACTCCCTTTCCTTATCTATTGATTGGACCAAAGCCCTTATCTGGGAAGCTTACTGTAAGAATTGAATCATATTAAATAAGATGGTGGTGGTGGAAGTGCTTACACTTATTGAAAAAAAAATTGTGAGACTTGGAGCACCTCTGTATTCATCTTTCATCCATGTTGTAGCTAGTATCATAATCTTCTTTCTCTTTTCTTTTATTTTTTGAAATAATTTTTTACTAGTGATTTAATAATGATTAACAAGATTTTAAGATAACAGGGGTACAATTTCATATAGTCCCCACAACAAATTTCCACATCTCATTCCATCCATTGGAAGCTTTCCTATTTTTTTATCCTTTTGGGAGTATGGACTCAGAGGGTGAATGATACTTCAGAAGCATGAACATTTTAGATCTATCTGAATACCATAATAATAGTACTTGTGAATAGCCAAGAAAAGTCACAAAACTGGTATGTCACACAAGGTACCCAGTGCATGAAAACAATAGTAGCCAGGATAACATTCTGTTCAGTCTCAGGGAATCCCTCTTCTCTGTGAACCTGTCTATATGTGTTGGGACCAAGCATTCCTGAATGACAGCATCTGGGTCTGGACCCCGGGGCTCAGAACTGTGATTGTCCAATAAATAGGAACAAGACTGTGGAACAATTCGCATTTGTTCCTGGTGCACCTGGATAGAGGAACAAAAGGATCTGTGATGAGAGAAGGTAGCAGCAATTGGTCCTTTGATTGAAGGGCACCTTGGAGCTGCAGAGCAGAGGGTGGTGGTAGAAGTTTCTTCTCCATTTGGAACCTGGTGGTTGAAAAGAGAGTTAACATACAAAGCCAAACAAATTGTTGACCAATCATGGACCTAAAGGATGGAATAGTGCAGATGAGGAGTTGGGGGGGGGGGTGGTTCTCCATTTTGTAGATAGCTAGTAGGCATATTTTAGTTATATGCCAAAGGGCCTGTGGCTATACTATTTTTTTTTTTTTCTCTTTTTTCCCCTGAGCCTGAAATCTGATATGCAGGTGGATCCAAGTTATTGTCTGGTGAGATGATGTCATGGTTGGAAAAAGGACCAGAAAGTTGGATTAAGGAAGAGAGTATCTCCCTAATAAAGGAAAAGGGTATAAATATTGTTGACTGTAAACCCCACCGATTTGATGTGATCTAGGGCCCATATTCAGCTTAGGAGCCTATGTGACCTCTGCATCCCTGTAGATCTGAGCTCACATTCTATGGTCGTGAGTAGGAACATTCCAGGCTGCCCCAGTATCAACCCATCTTCCTCAGGATGAGGTTGACCAGCTCAAACTCATCCAGATTGGGTATCACAGAGAACACAATCTTAAAGTCCCATTCATTTCAGTTGAGTTGCCAGTTTCCAGGGGACATACTTCTGTGATGGCCTTAACTTGAATCCATTAGCTCAATACACACCTTCTATGAAGAAGAAGACTTCTCTTACTGAAGACCAACACAGAAATATGCTGATTACAAAACTTGTAGCATATACCTATTATCTTTCTTTCCAGCTACCATAGAGCACAACCTATGAGTAATGCTGTTAGTGTTGGAAATTTATCCCACTGTTCTATCTCATTCTTTCTGGAGTCATCAGCACCTTTGAGCTTAGCATTCAGAATCCACTTATGGCTGAGAAAAGTGGATCCAAAGGAATTGATTTACTTATTTATTTTAGTCCTAGTCATGACAGTCATTGCAAGGTTCCCACACATCATAACTCTTTGGTAATTTTCATGTACTATCTCTAATTCATTGCTATTCTTTATAAGGTATTCAAGGAGCATTTCTTTGATTCCTCTTTGCTATGACCTCTGGAAGCAGCAAAATTATAAAGTAAGATAACTGACAGAAACAGAGGTAGATGAGGACAAAGAAAGGACACCTGACCAGTGGAAGTTATGATCAAATGACGTCTGTTTTGCACGAGCTGGGTTCCTAGTGGACATCTCTGTTTGGTTTGATAAGGGACAGGCTTCAGAAGGAACATCATGTTTCTTGAACATTAAAACACTATTTCATTGTGGTCACATTGAATATTTAAACATACAGTACATGCATAAGAAACATTCATGATAAGAAAACTGATAAAAATGGTTGTTTGATGTTTCAGTCAGGTTGTAGAAGTGAGAGAGAAAATCCATGGGTTGGTAGCAACTGGTGGAACTAGGGCTAATGAATAAACTTGTAGTTTGGTTACCATTGGTAACCTCTGATGCATAAAGAAGGGGATACAGGGTTTGCAGGAGTTGATACACTCCTGACAAGCATTGCCTGAGTTTTGGTATAGGGATACTTCTATTTATCTAGCCCCAAGTGAAAATGGAGAGAAATTCTAAATAAGATCATTGAAGTTAGCTAATAATACTCAACTTTGAGACCTGCCCTCTTAAGCTCCGAAGTGACCTGAATTCTTGATTTTGCCAGCACTGATAGTAGCTTCAGGTTGGAATTCTACATATATAGCTGGTGATCTTGAAGGCTGATGTAAAGTAAGGCAGTCCACATTAAGAAATTATCTAGAGGCAATAACTCCACAATGCTTCTTTTTGTTGAGGTTGTTCACAATATCTGACTTATAATGTGGTGTCTTGTTTTTTTTTTAATTTTTGCTTAATTTGCGAGATAACTGCTCACAAATTATGAAACAAATGTAGTGTCTTTTGGAGGGAATGCAGTATTTTTAAACTTAAAAAATGATTTGTCAATGAAAGAGAGAGAGAACCACAGCATGCCACACTCTGGCATGTGTGGTGGTGGTGAGTGAACTCTGGAAGTTTTCAAGGTGGAACCTCAAACTTGCGAGTCTAGTGCTGTATGATAGCTCAACTTATTAGACTGTAGGAAACAGTATTTTTTAAATATATAAAATGGAAATATTGACAAGAATATTGGATAAGAAGGGTACATTTCCACATAATGCCCACCCATAGAACTTCCTATCCAATCCCCTCCTTTCATAGTTTCCCAATTCTTTATTCCTCTGGGAGTATGGACCCAGGATCATTGCAGCTTTTGTAATTGCTTTTCTGCTAAACATGGGCATTGGAAGGTTGATCCATACTCCCAGCCTGAAGAGACAGTATTTTAATAAAAAGTTAATAGATGAAAATTTATCTGGTTGTAATAAGAAAAATATAGGGTGGTACCTTAGTATTTGTTACTTGGTTCCAGAAAGCACCATGAGTGTCAGAAATGAAGTAGACCAAATAACAGGCACTGAGGCTGGTGGTACTGGTCAAGGGAGGGCACTTTTTTCCCCAGTTCAGCTCTGAGCACCCCTTCTCTCACATTTATGCCTCCTGGGTTCCCTGTCTTCTGACATCCCTGCCCTCAGCAGTTCTATTATAACTAGCATAAAGAGCTGGGGAAATTTTTCCCTTCATCAAAAAGCATCAGAATTTGAATTCCCTGTGTTTTGAAGCAAAGACTACTGAGGTAGGACTGTATCTGCTCTTTGCTCTGGGATCCTGGCACTGAACTCCTAAAACTCTGGTTTTTTTCTGAGTAACAGAGGCACTGCCTGCTGTTATAATGAACCCCCCCATCTATACCTGACTCTACTCCTGATGTGACTAACAGTGACTCTGATACAACTTTAGGATGGGGACTGCCCAGCAGAGACCCAGTCCTGTGAACAGTGTTGAGACTCCTAGGACAGGAATCAGTCTGAGTATTTTTAATCAACTGTCAAACTTTCAATGAATCATGTTCACATAACAGTACTACCATAAAAATCCCACATGATGTTGTTTGGGGAGCTTCTGGACTGGTGCACATGATGGAATGCTGAGAGTGACATGTCTGGAGAAGGCATGGGAGTCCCATCATGCTGTGCCCCATCATTCTGTGCTTAGTGCTTTATTCCGATTCAATTCCCCCCCTGAGTTGTGTTCTTTATAATAAACTAGGATAATAAGTACTTTCCTTGTGTGGTTGCTTTTCCAGTAAATTATTAAAACTTGTGGGAGCCCTTAAATTTTTTGCCATCATGGTTATCGTTGGGGCTGGTGCCTGCCCTACAAATCCACTGCTTCCAGAGTTCATTCCCCTCTCTACTTTTTTTTCTATTTTTATTTTATAGGACAATGCAGGCCACTCTGGGTCCACCCATCTGCCCAGCCGTTGGGAGAAAGAGGTCAAAAGAGGCCCCCCGGGGGTCCTGTGGCAGCTCAGCGTGTTGAGAGTGAAGTGCACAGAGAGACAGGACAGTCAGCTCTGGGAAAGCCTCAGCGGGACAATTTGTTTATTGTAAGAAAAAGCAAGTACATATATATATATATATATATATATATATATATATATATATATATATATATATATATACCCATTACCCAAGTAGAAGGTCAAGGTAATCATTAACCTAAGCACAAAGCAACACAATGCATAGCCACATGTTGATCTACAAACTGATCACAAATGAAGAATTACTGTACAAGGTTTGATCACAGGCTTCACAATGCATTTTTCCCCAGGGGTGAATTATAGGCACCCCAGGGTAAATTACAGGCACTTCAGAGGAAGGGGGAGGAGGAGGGGGCAATTGAGCAAGAACATATGTGGTGGCTTTCAAGTTAGGCAAAACACAATGTACAGTATTCATAGTCTTTGTTTTAAGGGGAGAGGAGATGCATGTGCAGAAAGGTAGCCCCCATTCCAGAGAAGCCATCCTTCAGGAGGTCAGGGGGACCTGCCCTCCTCTCGATCTGAAGGGAGGGTTGGGGGTCAACCTGCTTGGACCTCATGGAAACAACGGCCTGGACTTCTAGGGACAGTGGACTCCATTCTCCAACAGGACAGAGAGAAATTGATAGGGGATGGGGGGAGTGGAAGGGGGAGAGATATGTAGATACCTGCAGACATGCTTCACCACTCATGAAGTGTTCCCTCTACAGGTGGGGAGATGAGGCTAAAACCCAGGTCTTTGCACATGGTAATATGTGCACTTAGCTGGGTGCACCACTGCCTGACCCCATGAGCTCTTGAACTTACAACGAAGTCAGAGATAAAGGTGGATATCCTGGGAACCCTGCTGAATGTGACTGGTGTCTGAAGTAGGGACAGTGTTGTGGGACTGAGTTCATAAAACTGAGTTTTTGAGTTTTCAAATGTTAACTCTGGGCTCTTAAGTATCATAACTATATTAAATCATAGGACTCAGTATCAAAGAATAATATTGGTTGGTGTGGGGGGAATTCCTTTAATGACCTCATTATTTTAATTAATTAATTAATTAATTTTATTAGTGATCCAATAATTATCAACTAAATTATGGGATAAGAGGGGCACAATTCCATACAATTCAATTCCCACCTTCAGAGTTCCATATCTCCTCCACTCCACTAGAAGTCTCCCTATTCCTTATCCCTCTGGAAGTATAGACCAAAGATCTTTATGGAATGTGGAAGGTGGAAGGTATGGCTTCTTTAATTGCTTCTCTGCTGGACATGGGAGTTGCCAGGTTAATCAATATCCCCAGCCTGTTTCTATCTGTCCCTAATTGGGTAGGACTCTGGGGAGGTGAGTTTCCAGGACATAATGGTGAGGTTGTCTGCCCTCACTGTAGAGTAGCACTGGTAGGGGACTACCCCAATCTCTGAAGGGAGGCAGGGTCAACCTACTTGGCCAGTTAAGGAAGACTGGTTCTGAAATGAGTGCAGCCTAGAATGTTCCCAGCTGTGACCATGGACTGCGAGCTCAGACTGACAGAGACTCAGAGGTCACACAGGCTCCTATGCTAAATAGGAATATATGTGGGCCCTACCTCAGATCTATGAGGTAAAGAGTCAATAGTATTTATATATATATATATATATTATGTTTGGGAGCTCCATTCTGCCCTAATGCAGCTTTCTGTTCCTATTCTAAATTCTAAAAGCATCTTCCCAGACAATTTTTTTCTGTTTTTTTTAATTTCTTTATTGGGGAATTAATGTCTTACATTTGACAGTAAATACAATAGCTTGTACACGCATATAATTTATATAGGTCTTCTGTCATCCTTCTTTGACCTGTATTCTCTCTCCCACTTACCCCAGAGTCTTTTACTTTGGTCAAACGCCAGTTCCAATTAAGGTTCTACTTGTGTTTTCTCTTCTAATCTTGTTATTCAACTTCTGCCTGAGAATGAGATCCATCCCATATTCATCCTTCTGTTTCTGACTTATTTCACTTAACATGAACTTTTCAAGGTCCATCCAACATCGGCCAAAAATGGTGAAGTCACCATTTTTAATAGCTGAGTAGTATTCCATTGTGTATATGGACAATAACTTGCTCAGCCACTCATCTGTTGTTGGACACCTAGTTTGCTTCCATGTTTTGGCTATTACAAATTGTGCTGCTAAGAACACACACGTGTACACAGATCTTTTGGATGGGTGTGTTGGGTTCCTAAGGATATATCCCGAGGAAAGGAATTGCAGGATCATAAAGTAGGTCCATTTCTGGCCTTCTGAAATTTCTCCAGACTATTCTCCATAGATGTTGGACCAATTTATATTCCCACCAGCAGTGAAGGAGGGTTCCTTTGATCCCACAACCTCTCCAGCATTTGCTGCTGTTACCTTTTCTGATGTATGACATTCTTATAAGAGTGAAGCAGTATTTCATTGTTGTCTTTATTTGCATTTCACTGACAAAGACTTGAAGCATTTTCCCATGTGCTTTTTGGCCTTTTGGATCTTTTCTGTGGTGAATATTCTGTCTATGTCCTCCCCTCATTTTTGGATGGGGTTATTTGTTTTGTTGTTGAGTTTGGCAAGCCTTTATATACTCTGGTTATTAGCCTCTTGTCTGATGTATGGCATGTAAAGATCTCCTATTCTGTGAGGGGTCTCTTGTTTTGGGTAGTGGTTTCTTTTGCTGTGCAGAAACTTTTTAATTTGATGTAGTCCCATAGGTTTATGCTTGCCTTAGTCTTCTTTGTAATTGGATTCATTTCATTAAAGACATCTTTAAAATTTATGTGGAAAAGAGTTCTACAAATATTATCCTTTAAGTATATGATAGTTTCTGATCTAACATTTAAGTCCTTGATCCATGTGGAATTTACTTTTGTATCTGGTGAAATATATTGGTTAATTTTATTTTTCTGCATGTTTCAACCCATTTTTCTAACACCATTTGTTGAAGAGATTGTCCTTCACCCATTTAGTAGTCTGGGCACCTTTGTTAAAGATTAGATGTCCATAGATGTGCAGGCTTACTTCTGGGCTCTCAATTCTATTCCCTTGTGTTTATTCAGGTTTCAGTACCAAGCAGTTTTGATGACAACAGCCCTATAATACAATTTGAGTTCTTGGAGTGTGATGCCTCCAGTTCTGTTCTTTCTTCTCAAGATTGTTTTGGCAGTTGTAGTTCTTTTGTGGTTCCAGATAAACATTTGTAGCATTTATTCTATTCTCCTGAAAAATATAGTTGGGATCTTTATGGGGATAGCATTAAATTTGTGGATGGCTCTGGGTAGTATATTCATTTTGATGATGTTAATTCTTCCAACCCATGAACATGGATTCTTTTTCCACTTCTTTGTGTCTTTTTCAATTTCCTTGAGTAGTGAGACATAATTTTCAGTATACAAGTCTTTTACTTCCTTGGTTAGGTTTATTTGTAGATACTTTATTGTTTTTGTTACAATAGTAAAAGGAATTGATTTCTGGATTTCAATTTCTTCTAAGTTAGTGTTTGCATAGAGGAATGCCACTGACTTTCGTATGTTAACTTTGTAGCCTGACACCTACTGTATTGCCTGATGATTAACAAAAGCATCTTGATGGTTCCTTATGTTTTTCTATGTAAACTATCATGTCATCTGCAAATAGGCAGAGTTTGACTTCTTCTTTTCTAATCTGTATCTCTTTAATTTCTTGCTCCTGTCTAATTGCTATAGCAAGAACTTCCAACACAATCTTGAATAATAATGGTGATAGTGGGCAGCCCTGTCTAGTACCTGATCTGAGGGGAAATGCTTCCAGTTTTCCACCATTGAGTATGATATTGGCTGTAGGTCTGATACATATAGACTCCAGTATCTTCAGGAATTTTCTGTCTATTCCTATTTTTGTTGTGTTTTGATCTTAAAGGGATGTTGGATTTTGTCAAAGGCTTTCTCTGCATCTATTGATATGACCATGTGGTCTTTGGTCTTGCTTTTGTTGATGTGGTGTATCACGTTGATTGATTTATGTATATTAAACCAACCTTGAATGCCTGGGATAAACCCCACTTGGTCATGATGAACAATTTTTTTTTAATATACTGCTGTATCCGGTTGGCTAGAATTTTGTTAAATATTTTAGCGTCTATGTTCATCAGAGGCATTGGTCTGTAGTTTTCTTTTTTGGTTGTGTCCCTGTCTGCTTTTGGTATCAGAGTGATTCTAGCTTCATAGAAGCTGGAAGGAAGTATTCCAGTGTCTTCAATCTTTTGGAAGACTTTAAAAAGTAGAGGTGTTAGTTCTTTTTTGAAGGTTTTGTAGAATTCATTTGTAAAACCATCTGGTCCAAGACATTTATTTTTGGGAAGGTTTTTGATAACTGTTTCAATTTCATTAGCTGACATGGGCCTCTTCATTATATCTAGTTCCTCTTTACATAATTTTGTAAGTTCATATGTATGTAGGAAATCATCTGTTTCTTCCAGGTTCTCTAGCTTGGTGGCATATAGTTGTTCATAGAAGTCTCACTTGATATTTAGAATCTACAGTGTCTGTTGTGAATTCTTCTCTTTCATTTATGATCTGATTTATTTGGGTCTTCTCCCTTTTTTGTTTTGTGAGTCTGTAAATTTTGTTTACTCTTTCAAAAAATCAACATTTACTTTCTTTGATCTTTTGTATGGTTTTCTTATTTTCAATGTAATTGATTTCTGCCATAACTTTAGTGGTTTCTGTCCTTCTGGTTGATTTAGGGTTCCTTTGTTCTTCTTCTTCTAGGTCTTTAAGATGTGCAATGAGGCTCTTTATTTGCACTTTTTCTTGTTTCCTAATGTGTGCTTGTATGGCTATAAACTTTCTTCTCAGTACTGCCTTAGCAGTGTCACAAACATTTTTATAGCTTGTGTCTTCATTTTCATTGAACTCTTGAAACATTTTGATTTCTTCCTCTATTTCCTCTTTGACCCAGTCGTTGTTAAGTAGTGTACTGTTGAGCTTCAATATATTGGGACTATTACTAATTTTTTATTGATTGTTAACTGTTGGTTTAATTCCACTGTGGACTGAGCAGATGCTTGGGATGATTTCAATGCTCTTGCATTTGCTGATGCTGTCTTTGTGGCCTTACATACGGTCTATCCTTGAGAATGACCCACATGGACTTGAGTAAAATGTGTATTCCAGTTTCTTGGGATGAATGACTCTGAAAATGTCCAATAGTTCTAGTTTATCTATCTCCTCATTTAGCTCTCTCATGTCTTTATTTAATTTCTATTTGGAAGGTCTGTCAAGTTGAGAGAGTGGGGTGTTGAAGTCCCCTACTATGACTGTTGCTGTTAATATATTACTGTAGCTGTTTCAGTAGATCTTTGATGTATTTAGGTAGCCTCTCATTGGGTGCATAGATGCTAATAATTGTTGAGTCCTCTTGGTTGACTGATCCACTGAGCATTAAGTAGTGTCCATCCCTATATTTTAAAATTTTATTTATTTGAAGGTCTATCATGTCAGATATGAGAATAGCTGTTACTGCCTTTTTTGTTGTCCATTGGCTTATATGATAGTTTTATATCCTTTCACTTTGAGTCTGTGTTTTTCTTGTGGAGTTAGGTGGGTTTTCTGTAGACAGCAGATTGTTGGTTTGTGTTTTCTGATCTATCTCCCTACTCTCTGCCTTTTAATAGGTGAATTCAGGCCACTGACATTTATTGACATCAAAGATTGAAGATATTTTAATGCTATTCTTGTAGATTTTTAGAGTGTTCTGATATATGGCATATTTATGGTGATCTGTCTATGGGAGACCTTTCAGAACTTTTTTCAAGGTAGGCTTGATGATAGTTTGAATCTTACACTGTTGCTTGTCTGAGAAGGTTTTTATGCCTCCATCTAGTCTGAATGACAGTTTAGCAGGATACAGTAGTCTTGGTTCAAAGCTGTTCTCATTGAGCAGTAAATAGATATCTTGCCATTCTCTTCTGGCCTGTAGTGTTTGTGTGGAGAAGTCTGCTGATAACCTTATGGGTTTTCCTCTGTAGCTGACTATTTGTTTTTCTATTGCAGCCTTCAGAATCCTTTCTTTATTCTTATTCCTTTCCATTCTAAATATGATGTGTCTTGGTGTCTTTAAGTCTGGGTTAATTCTGTTTGGGACCCTCGGGGCTTCTTGAACCTTTATGTCTTTGATGTTGTCTAGACTAGAGAAGTTCTCAGCTATTATGTCCTGTAGAATGCTTTCTTCCCCTCCCTCTCTTTCTTCCTCTAGTAAGCCAACAATGAGTATATTATTTCTGTTGAAGTCATCCCATAGGTCTCTGTTGTTGTTTTCAGTACTTTTTAATCTCTTTCTGACATCTCTGCCTTCTTTTTAGTTGTCTCTAATTCATCCTCCACCATGCTAATTCTGTCTTCAGCCTCATTTAGTCTATTTTCTCTGCTCTCTACTGTTTTCTGAAGTTCATCCATTTTGTTACCCTGTTCTGGTGCCGTTTTAGCTTGTTCAGCTAGTTGTGTTCTTAGCTCAGCTATTTCATCTTTCCACTCTCTAACAACCTTGAGATTATTAATGTTTTCTTCCAGTGTCTCATTTGTTGTTTCTGCACTTCTGATGACACATCTTTCAAACTCTTTACTCACTCCTGTGATTATTTCTTTAACTAGTGTTTGGATGTTGACCTCATTATTTTGTGCTTCAACATTTGGGGGGCTTTTAGCTGGACTCTTGTCCTGGTTCATTTCTCCAATGTTTCTTCTTGTTGGTTTAACCATTTTATGTTATGAGTTCCCTCTCTCAGTACTTTTCAAATTACTGATCAGTCTTGTCTGGATTGACTTGTGTCTAAGTAAGGTAATTAAAGGGTTCACAGTTGTGGAAATTGACAGTTGTTTCAATAGTATTTTCATCCCTGAGTTAGACCATAGTGGCTTAAAAGCCTCTTTTGTTCTTTTTATTCCCTGTAGGCTATGGGAGCCTGAGGGCTTTTAAACTATAAGTAGGCTTCTTAGCTTAATCATTGACTTCTGACCAAGAGATAAAGTAGGGTGTGCCCAAGATAATCCAGTGGTTCTGCAAAGAGACTCTCACAGCCCCACTTCTAGGCCACTTAGTTATAGATCTTCTCCTGTGTTTCCTCATTAGTTCTCTGTCCCCTGGTGTCAGCACAGCACCTCATTACTGCTGCTCCTGCTTCTGAGGGCTGTAGCAATGGAGACTCACAGTTACACTTGGTGAGTCTCAGAGGAATCCTCTCACCTTTAGCCATCCCCTTGTTGGTGAAACAGACTGGAGGTGGTGTCTCAACTGGTAAACTCCTGAACTGTTACCAGCCACTTAATCTCTCCCTATGTTCCTCTCTGTCCACAAGCGACATCTGTTTGCACTCACTGGTGATTTTGTGGGTTCCGAAGTTTGTTCTAGTCCTGTCTTGTTGCAGTCCCAGGTGGTCTCTTCTGATATTCCTAGTTGACCTGGCAGAGGAGAGGAGAGAAACACAGCTGCTGCTGCTTCATAGCCCTGCCTCCAGAAGTACAGACCAGATAATATTTTTAGTCCACCTGCATGTTAACTATCAGGCTCAGGAAAAAATCTCTAAAGACACAAGCCTCTTGGTAAATATCTAAGACTTGCTTCCTATCTTTTTTCTCACAAGAAGACTCCTAATTTCTTCTGCTCTATTTCTACCTTTAGGTTCATGTTTATTAAAATTTTTTTTCCTGTTTTACATTTTACTGCCTTTCAGCCTCTGAGTTGCAGACACTACGATGATTCCATTCTGACTTCCCTAGGCAGACCAACTCACCAATGTGCCCTAAAGTCTTACCTCTCCAGAGGCCTACCCCTCTAGGCAAAGATAGAAACAGTGCACAATAGTCTTCAGTGCTTCAATAAATGAAGCAAACAAGTAGAAAGGCCTCAAAAAAATCATAAAGTTTATAGTGAAGTAGTGTCTGCTTAGACCTAGATATCCTCCTCACTGAATTCCTATTGTACTTCCCACAGTCACTCCAAAGCTAACCTTATCAAATTAAGGACTACAAAAGCCGAATAAGGGCAAGAGACTGGTATACTTTGACAATGACTCTTTAGTCACTGTCAGGCCACCCCATCAGCTGGGGCCCTAGTTCGGAAGTCCTGAGATTCCCAAATAGAAAAGATGGGCCTAGACCTCAAATAAATCCCTCTCTTGATTGTCACTGATCATCTTTATCAGGAACAACACAATAGGCCCCTTTGTGGACCCCCATAGGACCTTTTCCTGAACATAGATCATCAACAGTAGAGAATTTGCCATCCTCCATAGGGAGGCTGGATAACATACTCTATCTACCACCTGAGGAAGATGGGTTCTGAAATTGGGGCAGGCTGGAATGTTCCTACTCATGACCACAGAATGTGAGCTCGGACCTACAGGGATGCAAAGTTTACATAGGCCCCAGATAAAATCAATGGGGTTTACTGTAAACAATATTTATTCACCTTTCCCATATTTGGGAGCTACTCTCTTCCCTGATACAGCTTTCATGCCCTTTTTCTAGCCATGATATCATCTCCCCCGACAATAACTTGGGTTAACCAGCATATCAAATATCAGGCTGAGGAAAAAACTAGTATAGTCATGGAGCCTATGGAATATACCTAAAATAGGCCTACTATCTATCTCCAAAATGGAGACCCCAACTCTTCATCTGCAATAGTCCAGCCTTTAGGTTCATGATCAGTCAATTTGTTTGGTTTTATATGTTAACTCTTTTTTCAGCCATTAGGTTCCAGATGCTACCATGATGCCAACTGTACTTCCTTAGGCAGAAGACCCCACCAATGTTTCCTGGAGCCCCACTTCCACAGAGCCCTACCCCACTAGGTAAAGAGAGAGTAAGGCTGGGAGTATGGATCGATCTGCCAATGCCCATGTTCAGTGGGGAAGCAATTATAGAAGTCAGACCTTCCACCTTCTGGACTCCATAATGATCCTGGGTCCATGTTCTCAGAGGATTAAAGAATAAGAAGGCTATCAGGGGATCAGGTGGGCTAGGAGTTCTGGTGGTGGGAATTGTGTGGAGTTTACCCCTCTTATCCTATGGTTTTTGTCAGCATTTCTTTTTTTATAAATATTTTTTTTTAATAAGAAAGAAACAGGTGGAGGGTATTGGTAGATCTTCCATTGTCCATGCCCAGTAAAGAAGCTATTACATTCACCTTTCTTCACCCCAAAAAGAATCTTGGTCTGTACTCCCAAAGAGATAAAGAATAGAGAGACCTCCAATAGAGAGGATGGGACACGGAACTCTGGTGATGGGAACTGTATGGAATTGTACCCCTGTTATCTTACAATCTTGTTAATTATCATATATAAAAAAGATACCAGCGATAATGTGGGCTAATGAAACATTTCTTAGAAACCTGGTGGGGATGACTGATAGGGCAATGCATAGTATAAATTATATTCATAGACTCAATGATGCAACAAATCTATTTCCAAGCATAAATTTTCTAGAGAGAGTCACATATAGATAAGGATATTTAAACACATATTCATTACAGCCTCAAGTATATTGCTTTCCCAAGTAAGCAAATTGTGAATAGTGTATATGTCAAGAAAATCTCTCTCTCTCTCTCTCTTTCACTCTCTCTCTCTCTCTCTCTCTCTCTCTCTCTTTCTTTCTCTCCTTCTCTTTTTCCTACCAGGATTACTACTGGGTCTCTGTGACTACAGAATGACTCCACTATTCCAAGTAGTCTTTTCTCCCCTTTCTTCTTTTTCTATAAAGATGGAAAGAAATAGAGAAATAGTATAAACATTCCAAGTTTCACTAGTTTCAGGACCTGTCTTCCTCAGCTGGTAGATAAAGTATAATATCAACTCACCTTCAGAGGATGGAAGGAACATGGAATAATTACAAACTCCTGGTTATCCTAAATTAGGAAGGATTTACTATCTTATTTTTAATTTACAAGAATGCATTTTTATGGGCTGGGGAGATAGCATAATGGTTATGCAAAAATATTTTCATGTCTGAGACTCCAAAAGTCCAAGCTTCAAACCCCAGCATCACCATAAGCTGGAGCTGAGTAGTGCTCTGGTAAAAAAAATGCATTTGTAAAATATTTTGAACATATAGAAAACACAGAGACTAATAAAAATAAAAAATGAAAGATAGTAAATCCTTCCTAATTTAGGATAACCAGGAGTTTGTAATTATTCCATGTTCCTTCATTGTCTATGCAGATATTACTTTCTTTCTAGGCCCATGATTTCTGAATCTTGTGTTGGATTGTCACTATGTATAAGTGACAATGTGTAATCATTGAAAATGTGGTACCTGGGGATGAGCCCAGGGCCTACTACTGAACTTCCTCCACAGGAAAATTTTAAAAATTTCTTATTTTAGAGAATGGGAATGAGACAAGAAGAGAGAGAAGGAGAGAAAGAGAGCAGGAACATTAATGTCCCACTCCACCATCCACGGCTCTCCTCCAGTGCCATCCATGATATTCCCATGTGGTGTCCAGGCATAAATACTGGGGTTCATGCACAATAAGGCATGTGTTCTATTAAATGAGATACTTTCTGGCCCAAGACAGTGTGCTCTTAAAGCCATGCTTATTGATCACAAAGGTGAAGAGAAAAGTCACCCAGTGCAGACATCCTGTCTACACCATGCCAGGTAGGTGACCACTGCCTTTGCTAATATGATCATTCAAATAGTCACAGAAAATGGGCTGCCTCTTGCATACATGATCATGTTATCATTGGTAACTTTTGGGGATAAGTTAGAGGTTGGATTGTATTATTTTGCCTTTTGAGCTATAATAGAATGGATGTTACTTTTCCCAGACCTTGGATGAGAAGCATTCACTTTTCTTCAATTTGTCTATGCTTCTTTTCTCTTCTTTTTCTTTTCATATTCTCTGAACTGTGGCCCCAGAAAATGAAGAAGCACTACCAATATACTCTGATTATATCAGAACTCAGGAAGCTATAATCCACTTAAAAAACTATACCTATAAAACAGAATTTGCATTAGCTCCTTAAAATGCCACATTATATTGTTGCCTCATAGATTTGGGATCAATGACTACCTTACTGCCTCTTTTGTGCTACAGAATCCTCTACTCATAAATTGCTGCCGGCTCTCAGCTCCATCTGTAACCATTCTGCATCTGTGCAAGTGAATTTCAGAGCTTGCTTCTGGGCCATGTGTTTGTATTTGTTAAGTTTTGTCTTCTTGGCACTGACCAAGAATTCTAGATTTGAGATGGTTCTGAATTTTGATTATGTAATCTATGGCATGTGCTCTCCTTACCAGGTTGGAGTCTGCTGAATAATTGATTGGCACATTTCCAAAAGGATAGGGACAAGGACAGAATTCTGTAGCAAGGCAGCAAAAAACTTTTCTATGGATTGAAACAGCCATTAATCAGCAATCTTTAGTTACAGCACTTCAATTGGCCATCAAGATATACTGTGGGAGTGCAAGAGACAGAAAGGTTAGGAAGATTCAGTATTGTCAAGATGCCAGTTATCTCCAGATGAATTCATAGATGGAATACAAGGCAAAATCCCCACAACTTTTTAAAATGGAATCAAGTAAGCTGATTTTGAAATTGGTTTGAGAGAGCAGAGGAAGGACCAAGAATAGCCAAGGTGTTTCTGAGGAAAAAGGACAAGAATTGGGGGAACTTGATCTAATAGGAACCAGGCATACTACAAAGATATACTTATCTAGACCATTTGTTATTGATAGACAAGGAGCTGAAAAAGATCCCCAAAATAAAATCACAAGTAGATGGATTTGACATGTGAAAAGTTATTGCAAATTTGTTACTGATGCATAGGCTATTTTAAAATATCAAGATACCTGGTAATGCATAATGAACAAAAATGTGTGTCTATATCAAACCTACACTAAAATAGATGCCAACATGTTTAAAGACCTAGATGTAAAAGGGAAACTTCAAAACATTGTGAGAAAGTGTAAAGAAATATCTTCATGACCTTGGAAGGAGGAAGAGATTCTGAAACAAGATGCCAAAACAAAAACAAAAAAAAATGAAAAGTTTGTTAGGTTTCACAATATATTAAAGTCAAAACTATTCATATATCAAAATAGGAAGTAAAGTCAAGTTAGAGGCTTGGAAAGGATATTTGTAAAACTTATATAAGATATTTAGTAACCACTTCCTAAGAGAAAACTGCTACAAATTAACCTAAAGTATAAATAATAAAACAGAAAAAGAGACAAAAGGGGTGTTCAGGGAGTTTTGTTAAAATGAAATCTCAGTGATCAGTGAATATGTGAGATAGTACTTAATTTCTTTTTTAAAAATATTTTTATTTATAGAAAGGAAACACTGACAAATACCATAGGATAAGAGCGGTTCAACTCCACATAATTACCACCACCAGAACTTTGTATCCCATCTCCTCCCCTGATAGCTCTCCTATTCTTTAACCCTATGGACCAAGGGACATTATGGGGTGCAGAAGGTGGAAGGTCTGGCTTCTGTAATTGCTTCCCCACTGAACATGGGCATTTACAGGTCAATCCATATTCCCAGGTGGTCTCTCTCTCTCTTCCTGGTTGGGCAGGGCTCTGCAGAAGCAGGGCTCCAGGACACATTGGTGAGGTCATCTGCCCAGGGAAGTCTGGTTGGCATTATGGTAGCATCTAGAACCTGGTGGCTGAAAAGAGAGTTAACATATAAAGCCAAACAAATTGTTGACTAATCATGAACCTAAAGGCTGGAATAGTGCAGATGAAGATTTGGGGGTTTCCGTTTTGTAGAAAGTTAGTAGTCCTATTTTAGTTATATTCCAAAGGGCCCATGATTATACTAGTGTTTTCTTTTCTTTTCTTTCTTCCTTCCTTTCTTTCTTTTCTTTTCTTTTCTTTTCTTTACTTTTCTTTTTCTCTCTGAGCCTGACATCTTATATGCAGGATGGAGCTAGAAGGAATTATGTTAGATGAGCTAAGTCAGAAAGACAAACACAAGTATGGGATGATCCCACTTATAAAAAGAAGTTGAGAAAAAAGAACAGAAAGGGAAACTCAAAGCAGGATTTGACTGAGTTTGGAGTAGGGCACTAAAGTAAAATCTCTGGGTCAAGGGTGAGGGTGAATGTTTGGCTTCCTTGGGGATTGGATGGGGGAGGATGGGACACAGTCTTTTGGTGGTGGGAATGGCATTTATGTACACTCTGATTAACTTGTAGTCATATAAATCATTATTTAATTAATATGAAAGGGGAAAATTGATTGAATGTCTCAAACTTTTTAATGCACAGACCATAGGCTGAGTCTTTCAAATGTTGACTGTCTTAAAAACTTAGACCAGGGAGAACAGAACCAATTGGTGGCATTACTTTATAAGACACAGCTATATACAAATAATATCAAAGGACATAAATTACGGTGATGTTGGGTATAATACAGAAAATCCTAACAAAGGGATTTTCAATTGCCAAATAATTTGATTACAGCAATAACAATCAATTGCCTTTTAAAACCCGAAGACAGCAGGAACCTCCCACTTCTTCTATAGAGCCTATATCTTCCCCAGTCCTGGAACCTCTAGGGTGGGGCTCATTTTTTCCTGCATGCTTCTCTCAATTCATACCAAATGATAATGCATCTGCTGCTCTCAACCTAGTCAACACAATGAGTACCACCTCAGCATAGTACTTAATTTCATTCATAAACAGGTGACTGAGATTTAAAATGACAATGAAGTACATTTTTGCTTTATCCTATTGGCAAAATTTCTGAAGTTTGATAATTACAGCAGGTTATAAAGCATCTCACTGGTACAATCATAGGAGGAAAATTAGGAAACATCTAGAGAAAATAAAATGTACATGCCTTGTGGAGTAACAGTTTTGCTCTTACATGAGAGTTCTACAATTGTGTGGGCTTGTACCCCTCTTATTCTATGGTTTTTTGTCAGTGTTTCCTTTTTCTAAATAAAAATAAAAAAATGTGAGCTCTAGAGAAAGTCGCATATATACCAGGTAGTATTTTCAGAATATGGTTACTGTAATACTGTTAGTGAGAATGATATTACTTAGAAACAATCCATCATCAGGAGAATGAGTGAATGCGTTGTGAAACATTCATTCAATACTATAATGTCCAGTGATGGAAACTAACTACATTTGCAGGTATAATGGATAAATCTCAAATACATAGTATCACTGAGGATGCTAAGTAAAAGTATCCACTGAATCTGACATAGTAAATTATGGAATTGGTACTTTTGATCAAACTAGTCGGTGGGTCAAGCCCCAGGTAAAGAATGCCTGATTTCAGGGTTGGTAAAGTAGCTCACTTGAATAGGGTGCTGCTTTGCTATGTGTACAACCCAGGTTTAATGCATTAAAGGAAGCTTGGTGCTGTGGTCTCTCTCACTCTATTTCTTTCTGCCCTCAAAGTTATATGCCTCCCATTGGAAATAATTTTTCCATTTTCAAGAAAGCTAAGAAACAGATCCTTCACATGAGTTATCAGGTGATAGGTAAAATCCCATTACTAACCAAATAGGAAGATGGGCTGTTGGAGAATGACAAGAGGGATTGATTGCACATGTTACAATGAGAAAGGAGCTGAGTTCAATCCCCTGGTCTCCACCTGTAGTGAAAAAGCTTTGTGCATGGTGAAGCAGTGTTGCAGGTGTCTTTGTCTCTTTCCCTCTCTATCACCCCTTCACTCTCTATTTCTGGATGTGTCTATCCAATAAATATATAAAGATAGTAATAATAATAAATAGAGAATGACTAGAAACTTCCCTAATAAGCCCACTTAGTAATAAAGACATGCAAAAGAATGATGATCTCTGGTTGTCTGCCATGAGGCAGGGTGGCTATCACTTTCAGTCAGGAGAGAATGCAGAGAGAAGCATATGAAAAGAAAAAAGAGACAAAGGGAAGAGCATTGTGTCCTGGGAATGTAGATTCAATAAATAATTCACCTTACACACCTTGGTGACTTGATATACACTGAGTTGAATCTAAATATATTGTAACTATACATATACACATATTATGTTTATATACTTAATCAGAAGAGACAATAAAATGAAAGTGTAAAAAATGGAATTGAAGGGACATGACATGATAACTCTCTGTAAGATATAACCACAAAATATGCTAAATGAAATTCCAATATAAATCACAGCCTATTGGCATAGAATCTTAATGGACTAGCAAAACTACATTTAATGCAGTATAGATTTTTAAACTTGATTGTGAGTGTCTATTGATGCTGGCAATTGGAGTCATTAGGTCAAGGGGCTTGGGAGAAAGCACATTGCTTGAAAAAATACATTTTTTCCTTTTGTGTTTTGAAGTACTGATGATAAAGAGAGACCATTTAGATAGGAGCTAGAATTTCACAACCATGTGCAAATACACATTGTCTCTCAGGATTCTTAATGTGGTTACCTGACACAGAAACCAACATCCACTGTTACTTGGGGCATATGTTTGACTTATATTGGGCATCTGGTATAGATGGAGATGAGTTGAAAGTGGAGGAGTCCTGGCCCTTCAGTTTTTTAAATTTTCTATTTATTTATTACTGGATAGAGACAGAAATTGAGAGCAGAAAGAGAGACAGAGAGATACCTGAAATCTGCTTTATCACTTGTGAAACATTCCCCCTGCAGGTGGGGATCAGGGGCTTGAACCTGGGTCCTTGTGAACTGTAATGTGTGCATTCAACCAGGTGCACCATGGCCTGCACCCTCAGACCTTCAAAAGAGAATTCTGGAGGAAGTGCACCTGGTTGAGTGCTTTCATTATTTTGTGCAGGGACATGGGCTCAAGGCCCCAGTCTGCAAGGGAATGAGCTTCATGAGTGATGAAACAGTGCTGTAGGTGTCTTTCTTTCACTCATCTTTTTACCACCACCTTCTCATTTTTTCTTTGTCCTATCAAATTAAAAAAAGGAGAGGGAAAGGAAAACATGGTCACATGGAGTAGTTGATTTATTGTGTAGACACTGAGCCCTAGTGATAATCCTGATGGTAAACAAAATAAAACCAAATAAAACATGCTCGGTTGGAAGACTGTGCACATCTGTAAAGTCGTATCACATTACGTGTTAAATGAAGAATATGGTTGTTAGTGTATGACCCAGGAATGTTATTCCTAGGCCTTTCACAAGTCTGTCTGGGACTCTGGGAATCCTGGAATTCCATGGTTTGTACTGGCAGTGGGGAGACAGAGGAGTCTCAATTACTGTTACCGGGAAAGTGAGGAGCAGAGAGTGCTAGATGAATACTTACTGTGGTAAGAAACAGAACCCTGACTCTATAGTACCTTGCCCTCAATGTAGAATAACAATGGTGGAAATTGTCCTGCTCTTCAAAGGAAGGCTGATTCAACAATTATGCCACTCACAGAAGAATGGTCCTGAAATGAGTGTAGCCTAGAATGTTCCTAACTATGACCATGGGATGTGAGCTCAGACTGACAGGGACACAGAGGTTACACAGGCTCCTGTGCTAAATGTGAATATATATAAGCTTGGCTCAGATATATGTGACAAACAGTTAATTGTATTTAGATGTTTTCTTCAGGTTTGAGAGCTACTATCTGTTTTTTTTTTAAATTTTATTTATAAAAGGAAACACTGACAAAACCATAGGATAAGAAGGGTACAATGCCACACAGTTCCCACCACCAGAACTCCATATCCCAGCCCCTCCTTTGATAGTTTTCCTATTCTTTAAGCTTCTGGGAGTATGGACCCAAGGTCACTCTGGGGTGCAGAAAGTGGAAGACCAGGCTTCTATAACTGCTTCTCCATTGAGCATGGGCATTGACAGGTTGATCCATACTCCCAGTCTGCCTCTATTTCCCTAATAGTGTGGGGATCTGGGGATTTGGAGCTCCAGGACACATTGGTGGGGTTGTCTGTCCAGGGAAGTCTTGTTGGCAGCATGCTAGCATCTGGAACCTGGTGGGTGAAAAGAGAGTTAACATATGAAGTCAAACAAATTGTTAACTAATCATGAACCTAAAGACTGGAGTAGTGCAGATGAAGATTTGAGGTGGGGGGGTTCTCCATTTTGTAGATAGCTAGTAGGCATATTTTAGTTATATTCCAGAGGGCCTGTGGCTATACTAGTTTCCTTTTTCTTTTTTTCCCCCTGAGCCTGATATTTGATATGGAAGTGAACACAAGATATTGTCTGGGGAGATGATTGCAAGACTGGAAAAAAGGACCAGAAAGCTGGATAGGGAAGAGAATAGCTCCCAAATATGGGAAAGATGTGTAAATATTGTTGATTGTAAACCCCATTGATTTGATGTGATCTGGGGCCCATATTCAGCTTAGGAGCCTATGTAACCTCTGCATCCTTGTAGATTTGAGCTCACATTCTGTGGTCATGAGTAGGAATGTTCCAAGCTGCCCCAATTTCAGGAGCCATCTTTCTCAGGTGGAACATAGAGTATGTTGTCCAGCCTGCCTTTGGAGGCTGGGACATTTTCTACAGTTGTTGATCCACATTGAAGGCCAGGTCCTATGGGGGCCCACAAAGGGTCTATTGTGTTGTTTCTGATAGAGATGACCAGTAATAATGGAGAGAGGGATTTATTGGAGGTCTAGGGCCATCATGTTTGTTTGAGAATCTCAGGTCTCCCCAGTTAGGGCCCCAGCTGATGGGGTGGGCTGATAGTGACTAAAGAGTCATTGTTAAAGTATGCCAGTCTCTTGCCCTTATTCAGCATTTGTACTATGTTGAAGAGTAATGGTGATAGTGGACAGCCCTGTCTAGTCACCGATCTGAGGGTGAATGCTTTCAGCTTCTGTCCATTGAGTATGATGTTGGCTGTATGCTTGCTATATATGGACTCCACTATTTTGAGGAATTTCCCATCTATTCCCATTTTTTTAAGTGTTTTGAGCATGAATGGGTGTTGGATTTTGTCAAAGGCTTTCTCTGCTTCTATTAAGATAATCATGTGGTGACTGGTTTTGCTTTTATTGATGTGGTGAATGACAGTGATTGACTTACATATGTTGAACCAGCCTTGCATTCCTGGGATAAATCCAGGAATGTTGGGTTGTGACAAACAAACTCTTTAATATACTGTTGTATCTGGTTGGCCAGAATCTTGTTTAATATTTTGGCATCTATGTTCATCAGAGATATTGGTATGTAGTTTTCCTTTTTTGTTGTGTCCCTATCTGCTTTTGGTATCAAGATGATGTTGGTTTCATAGAAGGTGGAAGGGAGTGTTCCTGTTTCTTCGATCTTGTGGAAGAGCTTTAGAAGTATAGGTATTAGCGGTTTCCTGAAAGTTTTGTAGAATCTGTTTGTGAAGCCATCTGGTCCAGGACTTTTGTTTTTGGGAAGATTCTTAATAACTGTTTCAATTTCTTTGTCTATGATTGATGCTTTTAGGTTTTGTAGTTTTTCTTGGTTCAATTTTGGAAGGGTATATGTTTCCAGGAATTCTTCCATTTCTTCCAGATTCTCTAGCTTGGTGGCATATAGTTCTTCATAGAAGTTTCACATGATTTTCTGGATTCCTGTGGTGTTCATTGTGATATCTCCTCTGTCATTTATAATTCCATTTATTTGAATCTTCTCGCTTTTTTTTTTTTTAGTGAGACTGGCTAGGGGTTTGTCAATCTTGTTTAATTTTTCAAAGAACCAACATTTGGCTTCATTGATATTTTGTATGGTTCTCTTGTTTTTGGTGTTGTTTATTTCTGCTCTAATTTTAGTGATTTCCATCCTTCTAGTTGCTTTAGGGTTCCTCTTCCTGTAAGTCCTTATGGTGTGCAGTAAAGTCATTTATTTGAGCTTTTCTTGTTCTTTAATGTGTGTTTGTATGTCTATGAGTTTCCCTTTCAGTACTGCTTTAACTGTGTCCAAAATATTTTGGCAGCTATGTCTTCATTTTCCTTTGTTTCTAGGAACATTTAAATCTTGTATGAGTGTCTCTCTGAATCAGTGGTTATTAAGCAGTATGTTGTTTAGTTTTCAAATTCTGTGACTTTTAATAATTTTCAGTTTGTTGTTGAATGTTAGCCTTATTCCACTGTGGTCTGAGAAGATACTTGGGATGACTTCAATGCCCTTGAATTTATTGATACTGTGTTTGTGGCCTAACATGTGGCTTATCCTTGAGGATGTTGTGTGTGGATTTGAAAAGAATGTGTATTTGAGTTTTTTGGGGTGAAGGACTCTGAAAATGTCCAGGAGGTCTAGTCTGTCCATCTCTTCATTTAATTCTTTTGTTTCTTTCTTGATTCTATGCTTCATTGATCTGACTAAGTGTGAGTGTGTGGTATTGATGTACTGATGTATTTTTGCAGTTCTGTCAGTAGGTGTTTGATGTATTTAGATGCTCCCTCATTGAGTGCATAGATGTTAATAATTGTTAAATCTTCTTGGTTAATTGATCCTCTAATCATTATGTAATGGCCTTGCCTATCTTTTACTACTTTATTTAATTTAAAGTCTATTGTATCAGATATGAAAATAGTTGTTCTTTCCTCTGTTTTTGGTCCATTAGGCTGTATGATAGTTTTCCATCCTTTCACTTTAAGTCTGTGTTTGTCTTGTTGTGTCAGGTAGTAGCATATGGTTGAGATGTGTTTTCTGATCCATCCTCCCACTCTGTGCCTTTTGGTGGGTGAGTTTAAGCCATTGGCATTTATTGATATTATGGATTTAATGTATTGTAGTGCCATTATTCAACATTTTTTATTTGTTCTGGTATATGGCAAGTATTATGGTGATGTTCTTGTTTACAGGAAGTCTTTTAGTACCTCTTTCATGGCAGGCTTGGTGATGGTTGCCTCCTTTAACTGTTGCCTGTCTGAGAAGGTTTGGATCCCTCCATCTAGTTTGAATGACAGTCTAGCAGGATATAGTATCCTAGGTTGAAACCCTTTTTCATTGAGGGCTTGATAAATATCTTGCCATTCTCTTCTGGCTTTTAGAGTTTGTTTGGAGAAGTCTGCTGATTGTTATGGGTTTTACCCTGTATGTGACTTTTTATTTTTCTCTTGGAGCCTTTAGGATCCTTTCTTTATCGTTACTTCTTTTTATTGTAACTATGATGTGTCTTGTTGTCTTCTTCAAATATTCCTTTCTTTGTCCCTTTGGCCTCTGTTTGCCAGTTCAAGAGTGGGTTAGGAACCCCTAGGAGCATACCTAAAATAGACTTTCTAGATTCTTTCCAATGTAAGACTCCTATTCTCATATGCTCTGGTCCTGTTTTATAGTTCCTGTTCATTAAACATTTTGTCCTGCTTTATATCTTGCTGCATTTCAGCCACCAGGTTGCAGATGTTACTATGATTGTATTCTAAACTGCCTGGGCAGAAGACCTCACCACTGTGCCCCAGGAACTCACCTATCCAGAGCCCTACCTCACTAGGAAAAGATAAAAACAGGTTGGGAGTATCAACAAGCCTGCCAGTGTCCACAGCCAGTGGAGAAACAATTACAGAAGCCAGAACTCCCACCTTCTGCACCCCATAAAGTTTTGGTCCGTATTCCCAGAGAGGAAAAAATGTTAGAGGAGGATGACAAGAGGGCACTGAATTCCAATTCCATCAGAGAAGATAAAAAAAGGAAGGACACTCAGAATTAGTAATGGATGCAGGTGTGTCTTGTAAAGGAAGAGAAGGCAGGACAATAAAATAAATGGGCAAAATAAATGGGCTTTAACCTATGTATTCTTGCTGGTCATGGCAGGTCTTATTTTGCTCTTATTTAACAACACTGTGCCTTGGATGCCACTCTGCCACATTGAGGTGGCTCTGGCCTTTCCCTCCTTTTTGCTTTTAGTTTCTGACCACATGGCTCACCTTCTGGTCTTGTCTTCATCACTCCCAGCTCATTGCTGACAGCTTGTACTGGTCTTGCACTGCTATGCAGCCATATAGGTCAACTGGTGTGTGAAAGAGGGACCAGCTGGAAATTGTGCAATGGATCAGTGGTGGCCAAATAAAGTCATGCTGGCCTCAGCCTGCTGTCTCTCCAGGCCACTTGCCTGCCCTCTACTATCTATTCCTCAGGCTTAGAGTTCTTGCTCTGGAAGGCAGGGTCTTCCCTGTCTGTTTCTTCCTCTAGCTCAAACACAGGGAACTTCTGGCTCTCTGTTTTTCTTTTATTTAAAATGATTATAAAAATAAATACAGTGGTCCGGGAGGTGGCACAGTGGATAAGGCATTGGACTCTCAAGCATGAGGTCCTGAGTTTAATCCCTGGCAGCACATGTACCAGAGTGATGTCTGGTTCTTTCTCTCTCTCCTATAATTTCTCATGAATCAATAAATAAAATTTAAAAAATACAGTGGTATTGAGAGGAGGGACAGGACAGAGAGAGATATATATACCTGTAGCATTACTTCACTGCTTGTAAAGCTCTCCCCCTTTGGTGGGAAAGGGGGACTTAAACTTGGATGTTTGTGCATGGTAATGTGTATACTCTAGTGGGTATATTACCACCTATCCCCTTCAAAATAATTTTTTAAATAATTTTTATTTATAAAAAGGAAACACTTATGAAAACCATAGGATAAGAGGGTACAACTCCACACAATCCCCACCATCAGAATTCTGTATCCCGTCCCCTCCTCTGATAGCTTTCCTATTCTATAATCCTCTGGAAGTATGGACCAAGGAACATTATGCGGTGCAGAGGTGGAAGATCTGGAGTCTGTAATTGCTTCCCCACTGAACATGGGTGTTGACAGGTCAACCATACTCCCAGCCTGTCTCTCTCTCTTTCCATAGTAAGGCGGGGCTCTGGGGAAGTGGGGCTCCAGGACATATTGGTGAGGTTGTCTGCCCAGGGAAGTCCAGTTGGCGTCACAGTAGCATATGGAACCTGGTGGCTGAAAGAAGAGTTAACATATAAAGTCAAACAAATTGGCAAATTATGAACCTAAAGGCTGGGATATTGCAGATGAAGGTTTGGGCGATCTCTGTTTTGTAGATAGTTAGTAGGCTTATTTTAGTTATATTCCAAAGGGACCATGACTGTGCTAGTGTTTTTTTTTTTTTTTTTTTTTTTTTCTGAGTCTGACATCTGATGTGCAGGTAGACCCAAGTTATTGTCTGGGGGAGATGATGTCATGGCTGGAAAAAGGACCAGAAAGCTGGATCAGGGAAGAGAGTAGCTCCCAAACATGGGAAAGGTGTATAAATATTGTTGATTGTAAACCCCACTGATTTAATGTGATCTGGGGCCCATACTCATCTTAGGAGCCTATGTGACCTATGCATCCCTGTAGATCTGAGCTCACATTCTGTGGTCATGAGTAGGAATGTTCCAAGCTGCCCCAATTTCAGGAGCCATCTTTCTCAGGTGGAACATAGAGTATGTTGTCCAGCCTGCCTTTGGAGGATGGAACATTCTCTACCGTTGTTGATCCATGTTCAGGAAAAGGTCTTATGGGGGCCCACAAAGGGTCTATTGTGTTGTTCCTGATATAGATTACCAGTAACAATGGAGAGAGTTATTTATTAGAGGTCTAGGCCTGTCATGTCTGTGTGGGAATCTCAGGACTCCCTGAATAGGGCCCCAGCTGATAGAGTGACCTGATAGTGACTAAAGAGTCATTGTTAAAGTATGCCAGTCTCTTGCCCTTATCTAGATTTTGTAGTCCTTGCTTTGATAAGGTTAGCATTGGAGTGAGTGAGGGAAGTATAATAGGAAGTAGGTGAGGAGGGTTTATAAGTCTAAGTAGACACCATTTCTTAATGAGCTTTATGGTGTCTTTTTAGGTCTTTCTACTTGCTTGCTGCATATATTGACTCACTGCAGACTATTGTGCACTTGTGCTTTCAGGTATATATTTTGCCTTAATTTATGGATACATGTGAACATATACCCTATCTCTTGGGACCTGGTCTATATGTAGGTTTTGGGACTTTGTTAGGAAGTGAACCTCCTGGAATGGAATTAGAGAATCCTATGAGAGGAAAGGTCTCATCTGAGTAATGAGGCTGAAGGATTGGTATACCATGCCTGATGTCACATAGTCTTAAGTGAAGCATGCTGATGTGGTACTCATTGTGTTGATTAGGTTGAGATGGGCAGATGCAATATCATTTGGTATTAATTGAGAGAAGCATACTGGAAAGTGAGCCCCACCCTAGAGGTTCCTGGACTGGGGGAGATATAGGCTCTATAGAGGAAGCAGAAAGTTCCTGTTGTCTTAGGGTTTAAGAAGATAATAGACAGTTATTGCTATAATAAAATTTTTTGGCAATTGGGTTATCTTTGAAAATCCTGTTGTTAGGATTTGCTGTATCATACACAACATCATCATAATTTATGTCCTTTGACGTTATTTGTATATAGCTGTGTCTTAAAAAGTAATGCCACTGGTTGGTTTTGTTCTTCCTGGTCTAAGCTTTTAAGAAAGTCAATATTTCAAAGAGACTCAGCCTATGGTCTATGCATTAAAAAGTTTGGGGCAATTTTTCCCTCTCGTATAAATTAAATAGTGATTTATATGACAAAAAGTTAATATGAGTGTACATAAACACCATTCCCACCACCAAAAGGCTTTGTCCCATTCTATCCTTCTCCCCACCCCCCAGTGAGGCCAAACATCCACCCTCACCCTCAAGAGATTTTTCCTTTGGTGCCCTACTCCACTTCAAAATAATTTTATCATTAGTTATTAAGTAGAGCCAGACACTCAAGGATGAATAATCTCACACTCAGGTCATTTTTGTGTTCAGATAAAGATGGAAAGAGAGAGAGTGGTCTGGGAGGTGGCACAGTGTATAAGACATTGGATTCTCAAGCATGAGGTCCTGAGTTTAATCCCAAGCAGCATATGTACCAAGTGATATTTGGATCTCTCCCTCTCTCTCTCTTACCTTTTTCATTAATAAATAAATAAAATATTTAAAGAAGAGAAAGAAAGAAAGAAAAGAAGAAAGAAAGGAAGAGGGAGGAGAGACATTATAACATTGGAGCTTCCCAGGTTCAAAAGTTCTCTTATGTGATGCCTGAACTTGAACTGTAGGTAATTTGTGTGGTAATATAGCCACCCTACCTGTGAGATATTTCACTGGACGCTGACATATATTTGTGTGTGTGTAATATGTATCTGTACACATATGTGATTCATTTATTAACTACAGAGAGGTAGATAAGGGAAGAAAGATAGAGACAACCATAGCACCACTCTAGCACATATGATGCAGGCTACTGAAGACAAGATATCATGTTTAAAAAATATTTTTGGAATACTACTCAGCTATTAAGAATAGTGAATTTTAAAGACTTCTAGGAGGTACAGCCAAGGAATAACTGGGTTCGAATCATCTCTTCTCCCCCCCCAAAACAAATGAAACAAGAGACCCAACTGAAGTCATAATCTACAGTCAAAACATCTGCAGCCTCAGGTGGGTGCACTTTGTGGTTGGGGCAAAAAGGTCACTGGTTGAAGAACAGCAAAGTCAAATTAGAGCTCTGGATGGCCTGGTGCTGAGCTACACCATTTTAGCAATTCTGTTTAAAGCCCAGTAAGCAGTGAAAGTTGTTCTGAGTGCCAGAAGAAAAGAGAAAGGGGCTTAAAACCTCTTAATCTTTGACTCAAGGGGTTTTTCATCCTTCTGAGTTTAAGGCAAGGACACAACACAAGACAGACCAAAGCAACCATCCCACCCATCATGGATCATACAAACAAGAGAAGCTTAGGGATCACAATAGCACCACCTGCTGGCTATCAATAAGCAGCACAGAGTAGCAGCAGCTGCAACTCTGTACTCTCCCTCGTCAACTAAAGAATAACAAATACACAGCCTATATATTAAAAAGACTCAGTCTTTGTTTTAAAAACTTCAAGACATACAATTAATTTTCCCCCTCTCATATTAATTAACTAGTGATTTATATGACTACACTTTACTAGGCATGTACATAAACACCATTCCCACCACCAAAAGACTGTGTCCCATCCCACCCACCCACCCCCACCAGCCCAGGAAGCTGCATGTCTACCCCTCACCACAGGGTTTACTTTGGTGCCCTACTTACAATTTGGTCAGGTCCTGCTTTTAGTTTCCCTTTCAGATCTTCTTTCTCAACTTCTGTTGATGAGTGGGATCAGCCCATACTCATCTTTATCTTTCTGACTTAGCTCACTTAACATAATTCTAACTCTGTCCAAGATGGGTCAGAGAAGGTGGGTTCATTGTTCTTGATAGCTGTATAGTAGTCCATTGTGTATATATTCCACAGCATTCTCAGCCACTCATCTGTTGTTGGGTACCTGGGTTGCTTCCATGTTTTAGCTATTATGAATTGTGCTGCTATGAACATAGGAGTACACACCTCTTTTTGGTTGGGTGTTATGGAGTCCTTGGGCTATAACCCCAGGAGAGGAATTACTGGATCATATGGAAGGTCCAAGAAAAAAAAAGAATAACAAAGAAGATCACCTGAGCACACAACCAGACAAGACTCCATAACTGTGAACTCTTTAAGTATCTGACTTAGACCAAGTTAATCCAGGCAAGTGAAATTAGTGGACTGAATATTACTGAGAGGAGGACTTCATAACACACCACATGCAATGGTTAAACCAAAAAGAAACATTGGAGAAAGGAACCAGGACAAAAAATCTTGATTATCACTCCCCCCAAAAGGGTTTTTAGAACAAGATCCAAACACTTACTGAGCTATTAGTCACAGGAGTGAGAAATATTTGGGAAATAATATCATCAGAAATGGGGAAACAGCAAACGAGACTCTGAAAGAAACCACTATATCCAGGTAATTAGAAAGCTGAAAGCTGACATAGCTGTGCTAAGAGCACAACTAACTGAACAAGCTAATACAGTATCAGAACAGGGCAATAAAATAGCTGAGCTACAGAAAACAGTCGAGGGGAGAGAGAGAATAGAATAAATGAGGCTGAAGAAAGAATTAGCAAGATCGAGGATGAATTAGAGACAACATAAAAAGAAGTAAGAAATATCAAAAAGAGATTAAGAGATACTGAAAACAACAACAGAGACCTATGGGATGACTTTGAAAGAAGTAATATATGCATTATTGGCTTACCAGACGAAGAAATTTGGGGGGAGGGAAGAAAGCATTCTACAGGACATAATAGCTGAGAACTTCTCTAGTCTAGACAACATCAAAAACATAAAGGTTCAAGAAGCCCATAGGGTCCTACACAGAATTAACCCAGACTTAAAGACACCAAGACATATCATATTTATAATGGAAAGGAATAATGATAAAGAAAAGATCCTGAAGGCTGCAAGAGAAAAAACAAAGACTCACCTACAGAGGAGAATCCATAAGATTAGAGGCAGACTTCTCCACACAAACACTACAGGCCAGAAGAGAATGGCAAGATATCTATCAAGTGCTCAATGAGAAAGGCTTTGAACCAAGACTAGTGTATCCTGCTAGACTGTCATTCAGACTAGATGGAGACATCAAAACCTTCTCAGACAAGCAACAGTTGAAAGAATCAACTATCACCAAGCCTGCCCTGCAGGAAGCTCTGAAAGGTCTCTTATAAGCAATCACATAATGATAAATATGCCACACATCAGAACACTCTAAATTTTTAGAATAAGGGCATTAAAATATCTTCATTCTATAAGATCAATAAATGCCAATGGCCTGAACTCACCTATTAAAAGGCATAGAATAGTAATATATATCAGAAAACACAACCCAAACATATATTGTCAGCAAGAATCCCATCTAACTCAACAGGACAATCACAGACTCAATATGAAAGGATGGAAAACTATCATACAAGCAAATGCACCACAAAAAAGGGGCAGGAGCAGCTATTCTCTATCTGATATGATAGACCTTAAAACAAATAAAATTTAAAAAGATAGGGATGGACATTACTTAATGCTCAGAGGATCAGTCAATCAAGAGGTCTTAATGACTATTAACATTTAAATACATCAAACATCCACAGAAAGGGCTATAGCAATATCCTAACATCAACACAGTAATCATAGGGATTTCAATGCCCCTTGGATGTTAGACCAGAAACTATCAAATACTTAGGGGAAAATATTGGCAGAACTCATTTCCATCTAAATTTTAAATACACCATCAATGAAATGAATGCAATTACAAAAAAAGAAGTTGAACAATAAATACAAAACAGAACTTGGACTGAGTCTGGTGTATTGCACCAAAATAAAGGACTAGGGTGTGTCTGGGGTGGGGGTTCAGGTCCTGGAACATGATGGCAGAGGAGGTCCTAGAGGGGATTAGACTGTCATGTAGAAAATTGAGAAATGTTATACATGTACAAGCTACTGTATTTTACTGTCGACTGTAAACCATTAACCCTCCCATAAAGAAAAGAATTATTATTTATTTATTTTAGATACAGAGAAATTGAGAGGGGAAGGAAAGATAGAGGTGGAGGGGGAGAGACACCTACAACACTGCTTCATCTTTCCTGAAGCTTCCTCCCTGCAAGTGGAGACTAGGAACTTGAACCTGGATTTTCCCACACTGTCAAATGTTCACTCAGCCAGGTATGCCACCACCTGGCCCTAGGACCTCCTGCTTTTCTATGCCTAATGCTCTAGCCACAACGCCACCTTCTGGGCTCTCTGATATGCTTTTATATAGATAAGTTACCAGGAAAGGTTGACAGCCTGTCCTCCAAGACCTGAGCCCCCAAGACCCTTGTGTGTGAGTTTCTTACTCCAGCCAAGCCAGTGAGACAGCTTTCAGGTAGGAAAAGAAATTATTGGCTTTGAGTTGGTGGTGAGATTGCTGTGTAAATGTCTATCATGGGAAGACGAGAAATTGTTATCAATGTGACAGGTGACTTGTAAGCTATCACTTCTCTAATAAAATAGCTAGAAAGAAAAAGAAAGGAAGGAGTTAAGAGCCCATTTGTCCCAAGGTCACCTGGAGGGCAGAGATCCAGAAAGGAAGATACAGACCTGTGTTTTTCACCAGTCTTCAACTCAGAAGCTTCCATTTGGAACCAATGGTTCCCGTGGCTCTTGGCCAAGGACATTCTTGGACTCCACCCAGGGGCTGGTGGTGTAGACGCATGTGTGCAGAATGGATGGGTGGGTGCCTGAGGGTGTATGAAGTCCATAAACTCTGGGACCCACAATTAGGCTTCCTGTCTGAATGTCCCTGCCAGGTTTCAGCAGGGCTTGGTGCCACAGCACAGCAGCTCCTTGTGGGGGAGTAGGGAGGACTCGCTTCAGTGCTTTATGACAATCTGTTCTCTGTTCTCTAGGGGGTGAAAATCAGGCTACTGGAAAATAGTAGCACCACCACCAGAAGTCCCCATGAATGAGAATGGGCTCTGAGGTGCTGGTGGCTTCTCTGGGTACTAGAGGCTAATTAAATGCCAGTGCCTGTGACTGGTGACTGCTCTGGCTCTGCCAGTGTGACTATACCATGTGGCAGGATGATTTTGTTAAAGTGCAAATGAGTCTCAGTTACAAATAAGAGTACAGACTATTTCACCAGAATGGTGGTATCATGATTGCATTTTCCGTTCCTTCCTGCCTCCCTCCCTACCTCCTTTTTTCTCCCTATTCTTCCTTCCTTCTTTCCTTCACTTTACTCTTTCGTCCTTCAGTCTTCTCTCTCTTTCTCTCCTCCTTTCTTGTTTTGAAAGGGAGCACTCTGCCTTGATGCACAATCCAAGGCATGAGTATTTCCTTTCTTTCTTTTTTTAATTGCTAGTAGGGCTATTGCTGGGGATTGGCGAATGCACAAAAAATCTACCCTTTCCAGTAACCAATTTTTCCCTTTTTCTTTATTATCTTTCTTTTTATTTGATAGGAGAGAAATTGAGAGGGGGAGGGAATAATAGAGAAGGAAAGAGGAAGAGCAACATGTGTAGCATTGCTTCACCAGTCATAAAGCTTTCCTCCTGCAGGTGGGGAGTGGGGCTTGGGCTTGGTCAAGTTGTGCACTCAACCTGGTGTGTCACTGCTGGCCCCATAATTTTTCATTCATTCATTCATTCATTCATTCATTCATTCATTCATTCATTCATTCATTTATGTATTAGGTATAAGGAAATATAAATAAAGAAAGAATGGAGAATCAGAGAAGGAGAGAAACAAAGACACCTGCAGCACTGCTTCACCATTCATAAAGATTTCGGGGCTTGAACCCAGGTCCTTGTACATTGTAGCATGTATGCTCTACCAACACTCAGTCCCCATGACTGTGTTTGCTGAACCCAAGAACTTTCAACAAAGGAAATATGACAAAAGAATTTGGGACTCTTTGGGATGAAGGACACATATGTGACTATAATGTACTTACACTAACTTATATTTTATTTTATTTGTGACATGTGAAAAATAGGTCAGTGCTGGAATCATATTACCCTGAAAAATCTGGGCTGTGTGTGTAAAAGAGTGGATAGAAGATATTTGGGTGTAGAGTAGTAATAATGTATTAATAAAACACCAGCAATTGAGCAGTGGTCTGCTGTTTGAGGCATCCACTTAAGTCAAGGATTGTTCATTTTTGGAGTCTGCAGATTCTTGACTCAGAAATGTCCTAGGAAGATAACACTGAGAAGATGTGGTTTGGCTTGGAGGAAGAGAGGAGTGATTAGATGTTAGGGACAAGAACTTTCATGCATGGTGATGGGGAAGTGGTGATGAGGAAGCGTTATTAGTTCAGCTACCTGGGCTCTGAGTTAGAGCTCGGCATTGAACTGGGTGAACTTGGGCAAACAGTTCTACTTCCTCTTCCTTGGTTTTCTTGTGACAGATTCCACAAGCACCTTACTCCAAGGGGCAGAGAGAGAATTCACAGCTGTAAGCTTTTTTAAAGCCAATGCTCCCAGAGAAGGTCTGGGTCATGGTAAAGGAAAGAAACCTAAGGGCTGGGCAGTGCTGCACCTGGTAGAATGCACACATGACAGTGCACAAAGACCTGGGTTCAAGCCCTGGTCCCAATGTACATCGTTCCAGGCTCTGATTTTCAGGGACAACAGATTTTCTTTCTTTAAGTTTTCTAATATTTTATTTATTTACTTGCTAGGACAGAGAGAAATTGAGAGTAGGAGGAGAGACAGAGAGACACCTGCAACCCTGCTTCACTGCTCATGAAGCCTCCACTCTGCAGATGGGGATTGGGGCCTGAACCTTGTGCACTGCAATGTTTGCACTCACCCAGGTATGTACCACACTACCTTCCTCTGTTTTAAAGATTTACTTATTTATTTTGGATAGAAACAGAGAAATTGAGAAGGAAGGGGGAAGCAGGGGGAGAGAGAAAGAGAAAGAGAGAGAAAGAGACCTACAGTACTGTTTTACCACTTGTGAAACATCCCCCTTACAGGTGGGGCCTGGGACTTGAACATGGGTCTTTGTATATAATAATATGTACACTCAACCAGGTCCACCACCACCTGGCTTAGTAGCACATTTTCTCCTCCCACTTTATGGAAACAGAGGCTGGGCTGAGAGATGATTCCAGGTCCATGGCAGGTCCAGGGTCCCCATAGTCGTCCACCGGAGGTGCTGGTGTCCTTCGTCCCTGGCCTTGTTCTCTGTGACCTGGAACCTGGAACATAGTTCCTCTCTTTCCCTGTCTCCTCTATGACTGTCCACATCTCCTCTGCCATCAGCCCATCAAGTTTACTGTGGCCATTTCTGGACCCTGAGCCATTGGCCCTGGGCCTCTCCCCATTCCCTATGGCCTCCCCAGAGGTTTGGCATCAGCAAGCTTTTCTGCATGTTTATTGCAGAGATAGGAGCCCGCCGCCCAGATGGGTCCTGGCTGCCAGGAGCTGAGTCTGGAGGAGGCACTTTGTATGCTAATGTTGCTGATTGCTGTATCTTCAGCTCTAGCCTCTCTATCTGCCTCTGGAGAGAGGCCCTTGAACTCTTACCCATATGCCTTGCTCCTCCCCCTTTGCCTCTACCCCAGTCTCCCACTCATCTTCCCAGTGAGACCCATAAAATGTTACAGAACTCATTAAGTCCCAGACAAAGCCTCACCCCTTGTTTTGAGAATCAGCACCAAATGCCCAGGCTCCCATGTGTTGTTGGAGGCAGGCAGGTGGAGGAAGAAGCTGATAGAAACAGGAGAGACAGCTGGAATAGTGTGGACGGATAGCTGAGGTTTCCCAGGGATTGTTCCTTTTTCTGCAGGGAGGAAGACCATACCTTGGTTTTGAACTCTCTGAAAATGGGTGTGTGTGTGTCTTTGTGTGTGGGAAAGTGCCTGGGATATTTTAGGATCTGCTGCTTTCTTTTGCAAGAGTATCTGTGTACTATGCTCTAGCCTAGATTCATAAATTTGGGGAGATTTGCAATATCTCTCTGTCACCACCAAGGTTGTTGTTGGGGCTAGGTACCAGTACTCCAGGTGGCCAATTTTTCCTTTTTTTTTTCTTTTTAATTTTCATTTGATAGGGCAGAGAGAAATTGAGAGAAGATGGGGAAATAGAGGGAAAGGAAGATAGACACATGCAGACCTGCTTCGCCTGTGATGTGTCCCCCATGTAGGTAAGGAGCCAGAGGCTCAAACCGACGTCTTTGTTTTTGATGATCTGTGCACTTAACAACATTTGTGATCTCTCTCTCTCTCTCTTTTTAAATTTATTTATTTCCTTTTGTTGCCCTTGTTGTTTTTTATTGTTGTAGTTATTAAAATTGCCATTGTTGAAAACACACAAGCAAAATAAAATAAAATAAAATAAAATAAAATAAAATAAAATAAAATAAAATAAAAAATTGCCGTTGTTGTTGGATAGGACAGAGAGAAGTGGAGAGAGGAGGGGAACAAAGAGAGGGGGAGAGAAAGATAGACACCTGCAGACCTATTTCACCATCTATGAAGAGACTCCCCTGCAGGTGGGGAGCTGGGGGCTCAAACTGGGATCCTTACACAGGTCATTGAGCTTAACCTGCTGTGCTACCACCCGAGTCCCAGATTTGTGATCTCTTACAGAGCTATGAAAAGCACAGCTGCAGGGACGGTGGTAGCGCAAGGGGTTAAGTGCACATGGTACAAAGCTCAAGGATCCGGTTCAAGGCCCCAGCTCCCTAACTGCGGGGGGTGGGGGTTCTTCACAAGCAGTGAAGCAGATCTGCAGGTGTCTACCTTTCCACCTCTCTGTCTTCCCCTCCTCTCTCGATTTCTCTCTGTCCTGTCCAACAACAATGACAGTAATAACAAAAATAAAGATAAACAACAAGGGCAACAAAAGGGAAAAAGTAGCCCCCAGAAGCAATGGATTGGTAGTGCAGGCACCGAGCCCCAGATTCTCTCTCTTTCCCCTCTCATTTTCTCTCTGTCCTATCAAACAAATAAATATTTAAAAGGTGACTGCATAGGCTGGCTAAATAGCTCACCTAGATAGTGTGAGAGATTTCACAGGAGTGTGATCCAGGTTCGAGCCTGGTCTCCACCACACTAGAGAAAGCTCTGATGCTATACTATCTTTCCCTCTCTGTCTTCCTCTTTCTAGCTGAAACAGTTTGGCTTAGAGTAGTGTAACCTCAGGACAACAACAAAAACAAGAGGCGACTATATTGTCACAGCTGTGAAATGCCTATCCCAGCCCGGATTCCAGAGACTGATACATGGACAGAAATTTCAGCTCTCTCTCTCTCTCAATTTAATTTTATTAGTGATTTAATGTTTACTTACAAAATTACATGTCAACAAATGCATTCTATTCCCACCACAAGAGTTCTGAATCTTCAGTTGCCTCATTGCAAGCCACCACATGGGCCAGCCATCATCTCTACAATTATCTGTCTATGTTTATACATAATTACCCCATTTTTCTTCCTGATCCAATCCTCTCTTCCCCTCGAAGCCATTCATGACAACATTACTACCGCCATGTATTCCTCTCCTTTTCCTCCCCTCTCTCTGGGTGCTGATGAAGCTGTAGTTCATAGTCCTATTATCTTGCTCCTATCACTTCTCCCTCACTGGGAGTATGGATCAAGGTTGTTTTTTGGGGTGTAGAAGGCAAGAGTTCTGGCTTCTATAATTACTTCTTCACTGGACACGGGTACTTGCAGGTTGATCCACACCCCTAGCCTGTTTCTGTCTTTTCCTAGTGGGTCAGAGCTCTGAAGAGGACACAGTAGTGAGGTCATCTGCCCAGAGAAGTCATGGTGGAATCATAGTAGCAACTGCAACTTGGTGTCTGGAAGGTGGGTGGACATAAAGTGAGACAAAATGGTTAATGAACAGGAACCAAAAGGTAGGAATAGAGCAGATGAGATTGGGGATCTTAGGGTGGAAGAAAGCTAGAAAGCCCATCTTAGAGTTGTTCTTGGGGGCATACAATTATGATAGTTTTGCTTGAATTTTATAACTGGCCTGAAACTGGATAAAAATATTGTCTGAGAAAGCAGAAATCTCATCTCTCTATGCAAAGTGAAAGCCAGAATTGCCAAAGGAATAGGGCATTCCAATTTCCCACAGGCTCTGTCCCAGGTAGGAAAATCAACGTGAACAACACTATTGCTCCCACAAAGTGCTGCGGCAGTCTTATGGGGAGAGTCGTGATTAGGATAGTTGGGGAGCCAGACTTTGGGCCATGTGATTCTCAGCTTAGGTTCTGGTTCTGCTGTTTTAAACAGCCTGGTAGGCAGCAAGGCCCTCAACCTATCCAAGCTTCACCTTCATCAGCCAAAAAATGGGGGTGAGGGCCCTTGATGAGCAGTTATGAGGTGCTGAAGGCATAACTCATGTTATGGAGCTAATAGAATGTGCTGACAGTGAATCCAGTGCTCATTAAAAGGTAGTTGTTATTATCCGAATAGAACCTGGTGTCTGGTAGCCCAGGAGGCCCCAGACTCAGCTCTCCTGTGTGGGGTGATGACAGCAATGTTGACTATTTGCTATATGGGGATCTCGGTCCTTTGCATATGCGAATGGAGACACACAGAGACTGAGCCATGTATGCAGGTTCTACAGCCAGTGGACAGTGGGGACGAGAGTTGGGTTCCTATTTTGTCCCTAATTGCCACCCCTCCCAGTATCTCTCCAGCTACCCACCTCTCTGCCACATGAAGCAGAATGCCTGGTGTGGTTAGAACCAGCCCCTCTCTTTGCTTGAAGGAGATGATGTGCTCATAGAAGCAAGCAGGGTTTCTGCATGGAGAAGCGCGTGGCTGAGCCCAGTTCTGTTACTGCCTCACACTGAAGTCACCACTAGCTGAGCGAGGCCCTGCTCACCCTGATCACACCTGGCTAACTCTGGGTTTCCAAGCTGTTGTTCCAGGCATGCAATCAGTGATGCTGATCATTGGACATCTCTGGGCTGTGCTGATGTTCCGGTGGCCAAGTCAGCAGAGAGAGAGAATAGATTCTGATGATTAATTAGTCTGTGAATTGTGGATCTGCAGTCTTGCATGTGCGCAATTTCCATGGATTTTTGTTTGTTTGTTTGTTAGGAAAGAGGCAGAGAGACAGAGAAAGGGAGAGACATGTCAGCACTAGAGCTTCTTCTTTTGCCTTAGTATCTCCCATGTGATGTAAGAGTTCTAACCTGGACACACCTAGGAACTACCAGTGAGCTATCTCTTTGGTTCTTGATCTGACCTTGTTTTTTGTTATTTATTTAATTTAATTTTTTTGCCACTAGAGCTATCATGTGGACTCAGTGCCTGTACTTCTTCAATGTTCCCTACATACATTTTTTCCCTTCCTTCTCTCTTCTTTTTTCTTTTTGACAGGGGATAAGAGATAGAGAGAGATAAGGATAAGGAAAGGTAGAGAGGACAAACATCTATAGCACTGCTTCACCATTTGTGAAGTTTCCCTAGCCTAGATGGGGTCTGGGGGCTTGAACCCATGCCCTAGCATATGGAAGCATGTGCTCCACTGGATATACCACCACAGAAACTCTGACCTGATATTTCAAAGGTTTAGCAGGGTTGGTCAACATTTCTTCTTTGGCTAGTTCTGCTTCTGTTTCTATCAATGTCATGCCAGGTTCCCCTGCATTGCTTAATGCTGTGGTCTTTTTACATAATCACTGCTTTACCTGAGACCCGCCCTGCCAGGGCATTGGTTTAATCCCCACTGGTTAGATGCAAGCTTGATACTTCCACTCTCATGCGCTTTTTCCTTCTCCCCACCCCCATCCTACGTACTTCCTCTTCTGACCTGACACTTCCGCCTCAGGAGATATAAAGGACAGGGTTTTCTAATGAATAGAGATTAGACTGATTGCACTGCATTCCTGCTCATCAATAAAGATTGAACTGCATTCCCAGCTCAGCCATGAGTCCCTGGTCATCTGTCTCCCGCCCGCAAAGCTAGCCCAGCATATAAATCCATGCAGTTCCAAACACCAGAGTTTCTTGTCCAATCCCTATCCATTGGAAGCTTTCCTATTCTTTTTTTAAATTTATTTTTAAATCATGTTAAGTGAAATAAGTCAGAAACAGAAGGATGAATATGGGATGATCTCACTCTCAGGAAGAAGTTGAAAACCAAGATCAGAAGAGAAAACAAGTAGATCCTGAACTGGAGTTGGTGTATTACACCAAAGTAAAAAACTTTGGGGTGGGTGGGGGGGAGAATACAGGTCCAAAAAGTATGACAGAGGACCTAGTGGGGATTGTATTGTTATATTAAAAACTGGGAAATGTTATGCATGTACAAACTATCATATTTACTGTCTAATATAAAACATTAATTCCCCAATAAAGAAATTAAAATAAAAATTATTTGTATTTATTTATTTGTTTTGCCTCCAGATTTAGAGCTGGGGCTCGGTTCCTGCACTATGAATCCACTGCTCATGGAGGCCATTTTCCCCATTTTGTTGCCCTTGTTGTTGAGCTTATTGTAGTTGTTACTGTTACTGTTGTCATAGCTGTTGTAGTTATTGGATAGGACAGAGAGAAATTGAGAGAGGATGGGAAGACAGAAAAGGGGAGAGAAAGATAGACACCTGCAGACCTGCTTCACCAATTGCAAAGTGACCCCCTGAATATGGGGAGCTGGGGCTCTAACTGGGACCCTTGAGCCGGCCCTTGTGCTTTGCACCATGAGCATTTAACCCACTGCGCTACCACCCAGCCCCCAGAAGCCTTCCTATTATTTATCCTTTCTATTCTTTATCTTCCTTTATCTTTATCTTCCTATTCTTTATCTGGTAGTATGGACCAAAATTCTTTATGGGGTGCAGAAGGTGGAAGGTCTGGACTTTGTAACTGTTTCTCCATTGGACATGGATGTTGTCAGGTTGACCCATACTCTCAGACAGACACATCCTGTTTATACAGAGGTATATGACCAGAGAGAAAGACTGGTTCTAACCATACCAGCCATTCTGCTTCATGTGGCAGAGAGGTGGGTAGCTGGAGAGATACTGGGAGGGGTGGCAGTTAGGAACAAAATAGGAACCCAACTCTTGTCCCCACTGTCCACTGGCTGTAGAACCTGCATACATGGCTCAGTCTCTGTGTGTCTCCATTAGCATATGCAAAGGACCGAGATCCCCATGTAGCAAATAGTCAACATTACTGTCATCACCCCACACAGGAGACCTGAGTCTGGGGCCTCCTGGGCTACCAGACACCAGGTTCTATTCAGACAATAATCTTCTTCTTCTAGCGTTTGCCACACAATAATAACTACCTTTTAACAAACACCTGATTTCATTATCACATTCTTTTTTTAAAAAAATTGATTTAATAATTATCAACAAGACCGTAAGGTAAGAGGGTTACAATCCACATAATTCCCACTACAAGAAGAAGAGACTTGGGAGTCGGGCTGTGGCGCAGCGGGTTAAGCGCAGGTGGCGCAAAGCACAAGGACCAGCATAAGGATCCCAGTTCGAACCCCGGCTCCCCACCTGCAGGGGAGTCGCTTCACAGGCGGTGAAGCAGGTGCAGGCGGTGAAGCAGGTGTTTATCTTTCTCTCCTCCTCTCTGTCTTCCCCTCCTCTCTCCATTTCTCTCTGTCCTATCCAACAACAACAACAATAATAATGACAACAATAAAACAACAAGGGCAACAAAAGGGAATAAATAAATAAAATAAATATTAAAAAAATAGAAATAAAAAAAAGGAGACT